>NC_081557.1:264266767-264274603 GCF_022355385.1 Mustela nigripes | reverse complement strand
GGGGGGGGGGGGGGGGGACCTGTTCCTCAAAGCCCATTTGGGACCGTTCCCTTTCCTCAAGAAACCAGTCCGGCCAAGTGACACGAGGCAAGTCGACCCCAGCTCAGTAGGGGCCCCCCCGCGAAGCAATTCATCAAAATTAAAATATTTCACAGATCATTTCTTCCGAAAAGTTTTCATGCTGTCAATAATCTGCAATTATTTTCCTCTCGGAGTGGCAGTTCCTGCTGCCGCCATCATCATCATCATTAATAACAATAATAATAATAATGAACCAAGCCAGGCCCGGAATGTCGGGGGACCCTCGGGGCGCGCCCCCACCCCCAGCTGGCGAGCGCCGGCCGGGAGAGCCCGCCCTGGGACCGAGGCGCGCGGGTCCTGCGCCGTCGCCCAAGGGGACCGAGAGAACAGACCCCACCCCGCGGCCGGGCCTCGTGCGCCGGGACCGCGCCGGGGGAGCGGCCGCCCCCCGCACTCACCATCGCCCCTCGCCGGGCTCCGGGCCGACGCCAAGTTCAAACCTCGCCGCGGCTCGGAGGCGGCGGCGCAGGGCATCGCCCGCGGTTCCGGCCGCGCTCAACAATGGGCGGCCCGGCCGCGCCCCGCGCCCCGCGCCCCGGTCCGGGTCCGGGTCCCGGCTCCTGCGGCTGCGGCGCGGCGGGTGCGGGGCGCGCGGCTCCGGGGTCGGGATCCCGGCGCGGGGGACCGGGGGGTGCGGGGGCGCGCGACGACCACGCCTCCCGGCCGCGGGGCCGCTCCGGAGGGGCCGCGGCGCGCTCGGCGCTCGCCCCCAGGTAATCCCGCAGGCGGCCTCGGGGATTGGCCCGGGCGCTCGGGGCCGGATCTGCATGTCAATGGCAGAGGCGGTCCCCGAGGTCGGCGAGCGGACTCCGGCGGGGGAGAGCCCGGCTCCCCTCGCCCCGCCGTGGCCCTCGCGGGACCGAGGGGACCGCACGCCGCCGCCCGCGCCGCCCCCTCCGCGGCGCTCGGAGCCGAGCCCGGCCCCCCCCCCCCGCGCCCCATTCCGAGACGGAGCGGACCCGGGAGCCCCGCGCCGACTGCGGAAGCCCGCGCTCGCTCTCGGGGCCCGCGCGGTCGGCAACGGCTCCAACGACGCACGAACGGAGCAAGGTAAAAAGTTCACAGCTCGGAGGGGGAACAGAAAAGCTCACGTTACATGGAAAATAACCATCCTTTCCCTCCGTGCGTCGTCGGGTCGGTACCAGCCCGCCGGGGAGACGCCGGCTGCGGCCGATCGGCGCGCCCCGCGGCCGCCTCCCTTCCCGGCCCTGTTTTGTCTCGGGAGCATCACCCCGGGGAGAGGCACGTGACTGCGCGGCGGCCGGGCTGTCCCTCCCGCGGCCGGCCCCAGCCTCGCCAACGCCGGGTCCTAGACAAGGTGCACGTACGCGCTTGTTCTGCACTAGTGATCTCGCTGCCCAGTTAATAATGCTCTTCGGGAAGGTATGCGCCTGTGGGTTCATCTTCTTTAAAGCCCTCGAGGCCTCCTTCAATGGAGGAAGGATTTTTCCCTTAGACTACCTTACCTTCCTTAATTGCGCTCCCATGTCATCGCCGGAGATGGAGATAACAGAAGCGTCTGAGATCGGTTTTCTTTCTTCTCACTCAAGCGGAATCCCTGTTGTTAAAATTTCAGGTTCTGTATTTAAGGCAGTAAGTGCACGTACAGACTCAGAGAAGAGAATGCCTCATTAGGTAGGAACTAGAAGCCCGAGTTCCGGGAGAGCTGAAACCTCTCTTCTTGACGCGGCTGCAGTCTTTGTTACAACCTGGCCAACTGCAGAAGCCGTAGCCCCCACGGCAGGGTCACAGCAAACCTCTCCTGAAACCTTTATGCACAGGCTTCCTTCCCCTTCAGGCTGGATGCAGTCTTCCATATGGTACTACAAACTTGCCCAAACACCTGTACACCTGCCCCATAATCAACACACACACACACACACACACACACACACACACACACTGCTGCAGGTTGGAAGCTGGGAGGCTCAGGTTTCCTGCTCCTCCTCCTGTTTAATGTCCCATGGGAATCTAGTTTTGGGTGAAAGTGATGTTCACAACCTCAGCTTTGAATAAGTGGTGAGCCCTTCAGTACAGACAGCACGTCACGTCTGCCACCATGTTGAGGACTTGAGAAGTATCAGCTGGAAGACACAGCCGCGAGTTCTGCAGGCAGAACAGAGGAGACCTATTCTGCTGCTGCTTTTTCTAGTTTCCTGAGGGCTCCGGTTCGGGTGAAACCTCATGAGGGTGGAAGAGATCCTTCTATTCCTGCATAAAATATCGCTTTAAATTGGTGATGAAAAACATACTTTAGGTCCAAATCTTACCTCCCACACCGCCTATATTATATCAGAGAAATCCATCACTATGATGGAAATCCCTAGGCTTCCCTTATACTGCACCTTCTGGAGCAATGCTTTGACTTGCATCCGTAACATAGAGGCATTGTCAGATATTTGTAGATGAAGAGAAAAGAACCTGTCTCATGGGATCAAAGCTGAGCTTGGAAATGAAGAAACCCCTATTCAGAATGCCGCTAACGTACCTGCACAACGAGGGGAAAGTTCCCTCACCTCACCCCTCAGTTCTGCTGCAGAAGGGTCTTCCTCCAGAGAGCAGAACTGATAAATGACCTTGGAATGGCTCCATGTATCAAGAGGAGAGATGGCTCGACTCCAAGACCATTAAAGATGGTCTCTGTAAAGTTATGCTGCCTTTCAGTTCCTATTAAAACTGTACTCCGGGGGACCGCGCGTGCCTCAGTGGGTTAAGCATCTGACTCTTGAAATCAGCTTAGGTCTTAGTCTCGGGGTGGTGAGTCAAGTTCCTTATGTGGAGCTTACTTTAAAAAAAAAAAAAAAGAAAGAAAGACTGTATCCAGAAATGGTGCTTTCACAGTAGTATCCAAAGCATTTTTTAAAAGATTAAGACAAATACATTGATCAAGAAAGAAAGCTTTAAAAAAATACCAAGATCTTTTTTATTTTAAGAGAGAGAGAACTCGCAAGCTGGAGGAGAAGCAGACAGAGGGAGAAGGAGAAGCAGGGAACTCAGCAGGGAGCCCCGTGCAGGGCTCGATCCCAGGACACTGGAATCATGACCTGAGCTGAAGGCAGAGGCTTAGAGACACAGCAGAGTGTCATATAGAAGGTCCACCAAGGTGGTGATGGCAGAGTGGTCGTAAGTCAGAAACAGGGGTGGTGACAGGATGCCCGGCCGCGGTGGCACATCTGGGCACTTGGTGCTTCATCTCCTCCCGTTTCTCTTAAATACATTTCAACTTCTAAGCCCAAACTTCAGTTTGAGATAAACAGGCTAAGCTAAAAATATTTAAAATCACATCAGATTGACTATGCTAATTCCAGGCGGATTGATTCATACTGTACACACATTCAGAGGCTTGGTTCTTCCCTACAACTGTCAGGTCTTGTTAGTAAGGAGAAACCTGTGACAACGAATATCTTTTTCAAACAAAAAGCTTCACAAATTTAGGTGATTTTCATATATCTCAAAATCTGTGTTTCTTGAGATTACAGATTCAGCCATTATTCTTTGAGTTATTTAATTTCAATTAGTCTAATACATTTAATTAATCATAGCCTTAAAGAAATTACATATAGAAATCATATATGCAATGGGGTTCTGAATTTTTTTTCACAAAATTTAGCTTCTTTCCTGTTTTAAAGTAGTATAGCTTTGAAATATATTTTGTACTTTAAACTAGTAAGTTAAAGCTCACATAGGGGCACCTGGGTGGCTCAGTGAGTTCAGCATTTGACTCATGATCTCAGCTCAGGTCTTGATCTCAAGGTCATGAGCTGACGCCCCATGCTGGACTCCATGCTAGGCAGGCAGCTGACTTAGTAAAAAAAATTAAATTTCACTTAGAAATAGTCAATCATTACTTCTTACTAATTTTGCCAACATTGATTGTTTCCATAACTCCAAATAAATGAAGTATTAATGTGAAAACTATATTTGAATCACAAAAATCTTTGCTAAATGACAATATCAGTCTCTTCTTGCCACTGCCATGCAATAAATCCCCTGGTTCATCTATACTCTTCTTTTGACTGTGACACCTTCAAAAAACAAAGTCAATATCTGTTGAATATTGAAAGTAAGTTCTAGGGACTATTTAATAGTCAATGCAAAAGACTCACCAAGAGGAACAAATATACGTGAGACGTGGGTTCTTGTAAGCAAACCGGAAGACTCGTAACTACAGGGAACAAACTGAGGGTTGCTGGAGGGGAGGTGGGTGGGGGATGGGCATGAAGGGGGGTACTGGTTGTGATGGGCACTGGGTGTTGTATGTAAGTGAGGAATCACTAAATTCTACTCTTGAAGCCAGTGTTACATAGATGTTAACTAGATAGAATACAAATAAAAATTTGAAACAAAACAAAAATAAAATGGACTGTGGAAAACCTGGGGGTGGGCGTCGAGAAATACGGGTTCTTGCTTCAGAGAGAAAATATCAGGAGAATGTTTGGGGTGCTTCCTTCTCAAATAGGTAGTCAGGCTTAATGCGGACATAATTTCTAATGTAATAATCACTTTAGTAAATATTTTAATTTTTTTGAACTGCTCACAGTGTCAAAAACAAGTAAACCACCATCCTAGTGAACAAGATGTGAAAATGGATATTTACAATAAGAAAGTTCATTTAAGACGACGCCAACCGTCAGAAGTAATTCAGTTTCATGAGGTGGCGATCGTAACGTGGAGGGGAAAATCCTGTAGGATCGTTCAGCTTCTCTGTTCCTTGTCTTCTCAGCCAGTCTTCCCCCATCACAGTCCTTTCTTGTAAAGGACCCAGGGAGCCCCCAGGGGTCCCAGCTAACAGGTCCCCCACTCCCTCTCCTTATTTAAGGCATCCTCTCTTGCGGGCACCTGACTCTTTTTTTTTTTTTTTTTAAAGATTTTATTTATTTATTTGACAGAGAGAGACATCACAAGTAGGCAGAGAGGCAGACAAAGAGAGAGAGAGGGAAGCAGGCTCCCCACTGAGCAGAGAGCCTGACGTGGGGCTCAATCCCAGGACCCTGAGATCATGACCTGAGCGGAAGGCAGAGGCTTTACTCACTGAGCCCCCCAGGCGCCCCCCGGCAGCTGACTCTTACTGACAAAGTCACTGCTGTGTTTTCTGTTCTTTGGGGCCCTAGGACCAGGGTCTCAAGTAAAGGTCTTTAGGGAACCTGTCACCTGGAAAGCTACTTGGTGTCTTGCAGAGGCCAGAACCCAAGGAAAAGAGAGGGCGGGACTAGGTCGGTCAAAGTGCACACACTGTGTGGGCCGCTACAATTGCACGGCGGTAGGGGGCAGATCATGGGATCTCGCATCCCAGGGGGTCAGATCTGGGATCTTGCATCAAAGCTGCCCAGGTCTAAATGGAAGCCAGAAGAAGAACAGAGCAACAAAACTAAGAGATGAGCCTCGAAGGGATCGCTTCGTGGACATGGAGGAGACAGGGGACATCTCCAGTGCTGTAGGGGGTCAACGATGAAAGGAAGAGTGACTCATGCCAGCAGCCTCGGGTCACCAAGGAGACAAGGACGGACAGCATTCTCTTGGGAAAGTTTTGGTGGAAAGATTAGAATTGCATCCTGGAAATCAGAAGCAACCAAATCAGAAGCAAATCAAAATCAGAAGCAAGCGCTCGTATTGGAAATGGTTAGATGAATTCCGAAGCAGATTGTGCCACAATGACAAGGAGAAAGACCTAGAGGTAGTACCCAGAGATCTCCATAGGATTAAGCCACATGATATACAACATTTAGTACATTTTATACAAGTCTAGGGAAACCTCTGAAAGTAAATACTAAACTATTCCTGGGCAGTAGAACTGCAAGAAGAGAAATCCTGGGGGCTAGCCATAAATTTACGTTTTGCTTTTATTTATTTATTTATTTTTAAAGAATTTATTTATTTATTTATTTGTCAGAGAGAGAGAGAGAGAGAGTGCGCAGAAGCAGGCAGAGTGGCAGGCAGAGGGAGAGGGAGAAGCAGGCTCTCCGCCGAGCAAGGAGCCCGATGCGGGGCTCGATCCCAGGACCCTAGGATCATGACCTAAGCGAATACAGTGGCTTAACCCACTGAGCCACTCAGGTGTCCCTACCTTTTGCTTTTAAATACCTCTGTAGGATGGGGGCATTTTTGAAAACAATAATCATAAGTTAGTCTTTGAATTAAATGCTTACCATAAAGATTTCAATAATCACCAAAGCACCCTGAGTTCTGAAATGTTTCAACCAAGTCTGCTAACGTTGATAAATGGGGTATTTTATTTCTTCCCACGCTTGCCTCTCACTTTCCCAGGCTGAGGCTTCGTCAGACCGCAAGGCACAACCCAAGGAATCGAGTCTGTCCCCAAAGCTTAGCTGGAGCTGCCACAGCTTCAGGGTGAAAACTCCGTTTCCTCAGAGTCTGGGTATTGCGAGGCTAATAGGGAAGGAGGGAGGAGAAGGTGGAAAATGAAGAGTAGGGAGAGGAACGAGAGAAAGGGACGGGGAAGGGGGGAGAGGACGAGAGGTGACCGCTCCAGGGCGGAAGACAAGGCTGAGCGCGGGACGGAGACCCGAAAGGAACATCTGGGTCCCGTAACGTGACCATGTGCTCAGACACATGCGTTAAGGAAAACACGAGGAAGAGCCGACAGCAGACTTGACCCCAAAGAGGCGGCATGGGAACATGTTGGCTTTCTCACGTTACTTTTATTGTGTTACAGTATTTGTTACAATAGCAAATAATAACCTTTTTTTTTAAAAAGTAAACTCGACCCTCAACATGGAGCTCCAAGTTAGCAACCCCAAGACCAAAAGTGGCGTGCGCTCCGCGGACAGAGCCAGCAGGCGCCCCAGTAACATCAACTAATAAAAAGTGTCAAAACAAGGCACACTGTAGACAAACGATCATGAACAAGGAGAGAAACGATTCGGCAAACCTGCCTTTATGGCCACTTGGGCACGTCACAGCCTAAAGCCTTCACCCTTCCCCTAGACACATCGTCTAAGAAATACAGTATTTGTTATCGGGAAGGACTTGTGTAATGTTGGGGTAATAAGCGTTTTCAGACAAAAATGTCATAGAAAGGGAGGGTGAAATTCTAGAAGTTAAGGGAGTTATACACCACCAGCAGCTTGGATGACAATGTCTTGAAGGTAAAGAAACGTCAGCCGGGCCCCCCAGTGGGGGACGACAGCCGTCACTAGTTCTGGGCACATCACGCACGGGTACCTGTGACCCTCTCGTGTTGCTGCTGTGTCACCGATGACTCTACACCCCTTTCTTTTCTGGACACGAGGAAATAATTTCTATGTCTTCAGTAATCTGAGAGTGTCACGTAAGGAGAATGCTGTTCTGGACATGATTTGGACATACCAGATATTTTGCTTGGATTTTGATTGGCAGAAGATCATTCCGGAAGTTTCAGAAGAGCCTCAGAGAAGACCTTCCCATTGACCTTTTCTCTGCCCCTTTCTTCCCTTCCTTTCTCTCTCCTTGGCCCATTTCAATTCAAATACCGCCTGCTGAGGACCTGCCAAGTGTCAGGCTTTGAGGATCTCAAGCTGGATGAGGTCCTAGCCTTGATGTCCCAGTGCTCAGCAGAAACTGGGACACCTGAAGAAATTATCTCAGCACCACGTGGTAAGAACAGCAGAGTGTGGTGATCAAGAGTGTGGACTGAGGGGCGCCTGGGGGGCTCAGTGAGTTAAAGCCTCTGCCTTCGGCTCAGGTCATGATCTCAGGGTCCTGGGATCGAGCCCTGCATCGGGCTCTCTGCTCAGCAGGGAGCCTGCTTCCCCCCCC
>NC_081557.1:263910201-263913854 GCF_022355385.1 Mustela nigripes | reverse complement strand
ACATATGTAAAAGCAGGTCACCGAATGGTGGTCAGCTGTAGAGGACGAAGTTACTATGTTTAAATGTCAGAAATATAGTATCAAAGATCACAGGTAGAAAACAGAGGGATAATATATTGTTTTTCACTTTCAGAGAAAGGAACTTCCCTCACACCCCAGGCTTATACCACCAGTTAAGTACTTAAATCTGTTATTGAACTTGGGAGTCCTGGGTGGCTCAGTTGGTTGAGCCTCTAAGTCTTGGTTTTGGCTCAGGTCACGATCTCAGGGTCGTGAGATCGAGCCCCAGGTTGGGCTCTGCACTCAGCACAGAGTCTGCTTCAAATTCTCTCTCTCCCTCCCCACCTCTCTCGCAAATAAATAAGTAAATAAAATCTTTTAAAACAATCTGTTATTGGACTGCTACAATTTGATTTGCGTATATATGTATTTGTAGCTGTATATCGTGTAAAAAAGTAGAAAAGCACTTAAAAGTCCATTCTACTTCCCTTTGGAACAGAGTGTGCTTTTTCTCCTCTGTTTCCTTGTTCTTCTATCTTCATGGGAAAGTGGTATTGAAAAACTGAGCTATTTGTTAGTAATCTGCAAGCATGTGCTCAAGAATGACTGTCTGTGGTCCATAAGACTCCCCCCAACACTCAAGAATTCTTTGGCTAAAGAATAAACAACTTTCATGATCATTAACTGTAGGATTTAACTCTTAGAATAATAAACTGTCATATATATTTCCATCAACTGTTAGAATTTCAACATGTAAAACACATAGAGATAACAACAACTATGCAGATATTAATAATAGTGCTGGGGGTGGCTGGGGGGCTCAGTCAGTTGGGCCTCTGCCTTCAGCTCTGGTCATGGTCTCAGGGTCCTGGGATGGAGTCCCGCATCGGGCTCTCTGCTCAGCAGGGAGCCTGCTTCTCCTTCTGCCCCTCCCCCTGCTTGTGCTCCCTCTCTCATCCTCTCTCTCTCCAAATAGAAAATAAAATCTTTTAAAAAATAATGCTGAATGTTATGCCTTGTTTATGTAACTAGCTTTATTATATATATTAAATATTCATTGATTTAACAAATATTTACTAAACACCAAAAAAATTTTCAAGAATTCTACTGAAAAAAGGCCACTGCCCCCTTGAAGTACCAGAATTCAAGAACATTTAAGATTTTAATCCTACTTAATTTTCTTTGGTTTTCAGTCTTTTCCTCTTTGGCAGTTACCTGTGGTTTCTGGAGTTTCTGCTCATAGTCTGGTTTTTGGAAAAACGGTGGTTCCTGCAGTTTCTTTAATCCCGCTCTCTTCTTTAGCTCCGGAGGAGCCTGGTTGGTCGGGGGGGACACATCATGGCTGGGCTTGCTCTGACAGTCAATGTCAAACTGCTTCAGGATGAACTCTTCATCAATGTTGGAACTTCCCTAGAAGATTATCACATTGCACGAGTCAAGGACAAATGGTGAAATTCTTCTTTAATCTAATGGAGGTATTTGATTATGGCTAAGAAGAGGTCGTTTGGAGGACAGGTAGAAAATGCTCGGTCAGCATTCACTGGGAACAAGAAGTATTGGGGCTCTGGAGGACTTCGTCGGTGTGCTACGGGACAACTCAGGACAGCCAGGAGCAGCAGGTCCCTGAGGGAATTAATGGGCTGAGACAAATTCAGTCTGCTGAATCCTAAGCAGACTTCTGAGTGCATAAAGAATACATGGTGTGTACACGTACACACACACACACACACACACACAGGAATATTGCTCAGCCATAAAAAAGAATGAGTTCTTGCCATTTGTGAGAACATGGATGGACCCAAAGGGTGTTCTGCTTAAATGAAATAAGGCAGAGAAAGACAAATACGACATGACTTCACCTGGATGTGGAATCTAAAAAACAAAACAAATGAAAAAGCAAACAAGAAAACAGAAACAGACTTATAAACACAGAGAGCAAACTGGGGGTTTTCAGAAGAGAGGTGAGTAGGGGAACAGGTGAAATGCGTGAAGGAGATTGGGAGGTAAAGGTTTCTAGTTATGGAATGAATAAGTCATGGTGATAAAAAGTACACCATAGAAACACAGTGGTATTGTAATAGTGTTATATGGTGACAGGTAGTAACTACACTTGTGGTGAACACAGCATAATGTATAGAACGGCAAATAACTATGTAGCACACCTGAAACTGGAGTCAGATAAATAGGTTCAGATAGAGGAGTCAAGAGGCAGAGAGAACACCTTGCAACATTTTAGGACCTAGATCTAGCTATACCTGAAGCTCCTAGGACCTCAGGATGGTTCCCTTCTCTCCCTTAATCCAATCTGAATTGGATTTCCAATTCAGGATTGGAAAATTCATTGGATTTCCAATGAAGTAGTCCTGAATAATACATTGGCTAAAACTGACTAATGTTTTCAAAAAACAGGAGCAGAAGATTATATATCCTAGAAGGTCTTAAATCCAGGAGAAAACTAAGAAGACATCTGCAGGGACTTAAGAATACAAATAGGAATTTAAGTGGATTCTTGGAAGGAGGGCAAGGAAAGACTTTAAGAACAAACAAAAGTCTACTCGTGTCAGAAATATCTTTTGTGAAGGTTGTGGTTAAGATAAATATAACTGAGAAAAATGAGTTGAAGGAGTGAAGGACTGAGAAAAAAGGACATGGAAATGGAAAATAAAAATATGAAATAGCAGGGTGGGGAAAATGAGTAGTTATTGGCCAAAATATATAAACTTTCAGTTGTAAGATGAAGAAGTTCTGGGAATCTGATGTACAGTGTGGTGACTGCAGTTAACAAAATTGTATTTATACTTGAAAGTTGCTAAGAGAGTAGATCTTAAATGTTCTCACCACATTCAAAAAAGATAATTATGAAAATGAACTATTGGGATTTCATCAAGATCAAAAGCTTTTGCAGAGCAAAGGAAACCGTTAACAAAACCAAAAGACAACTGACAGAATGGGAGAAGATATTTGCAAACAACATATCAGATAAAGGGCTAGTGTCCAAAATCTGTAAGGAACTTAGCAAACTCAACACCCAAAGTACAAATAATCCAATCAAGAAATGGGCAGAGGACATGAACAGACATTTCTGCAAAGAAGACATCCAGATGGCCAACAGACACGTGAAAAAGTGCTCCACATCACTTGGCATCAGGGAAATACAAATCAAAACCACAATGCGATATCACCTCACACCAGTCAGAATGGCTAAAATTAACAAGTCACGAAATGACAGATGCTGGCGAGGATGCGGAGAAAGGGGAACCGTCCTACACTGTTGGTGGGAATGCAAGCTGGTGCAACCACTCTGGAAAACAGCATGGAGGTTCCTCAAAAAGCTGAAAATAGAACTACCCTATGACCCAGGAATCATACTACTGGGTATTTACCCTAAAGATACAAACGTAGTGATCCGAAGGGGCATGTGCACCCAAATGTTTATAGCAGCAAGGTCCACAATAGCCAAACTATGGAAAGAACCTAGATGTCCCTCAACAGATGAATGGATCAAGAAGATGTGGTGTATATACACAATGGAATACTATGCAGCCATCAAAAGAAATGAGATCTTGCCATTTGCGATGACGTGGATGGAACTAGAGGGTATCATGCTTGGCGAAATAAGTCAAGCGGAGAAAGACAACTATCATATGATCTCC
>NC_081557.1:263798835-263910191 GCF_022355385.1 Mustela nigripes | reverse complement strand
CTGATATGAGGAAGTGGAGATGCAACATGGGGTTAGGGGGGTAGGAGAAGAATAAATGAAAGAAGATGGGATCGGGAGGGAGACAAACCATAAGTGACTCTTAATCTCACAAAACAAACTGAGGGTTGCTGGGGGGAGAGGGGGTCAGAGAAAGGTCCATAAGTGGAGTTATGGACCTTGGGGAGGGTATGTGCTATGGTGAGTGCTATGAAGTGTGTAAACCTGGCGATTCACAGACCTGTACTCCTGGGTATAAAAATACATTATATGTTTATAAAAAAATTTTAAAAGTGCAAAGAAAAAAAGATAATTATGTGAGGTGATGCATGTGTTAATTAATGCAATTGTGGTAATCATTTTGATATATATAAATGCATATTTATATATATCAAATTATCACATTGTATACCTTAAACTTACACAATATCATAAGTCATTTATATCTCAATAAAGTTGGCAAAGAAAAAGAGCCACTAAAAAGAAAGAAACAGCAACAATGTGGCATATAAACAATAAGCACTCAAATACTCTGCAAGCTTGCAAACTTTCCAGAAACATCATCTATAGGGAACACTCCTATCATAAATGATGGAAGAATCATAATTCCTTTATAACTTTATTTGACTTAGATCATATCCTAACATTGTTTTTTAATAATAGCAACTCTGAGCTTGACTTTAAAAAGTTGGTTGTAAGTATTACTATGAACTTACAAAAGTAGTAGCCCAGTTGCAGAAGTCCCTAACTCCTTTGCGCACATTTTCATGGATAAGAGGACCATCTTCACGGAGCAAATCTGTTTGATGTGGCTTCTTTTCTTCATAAAGCCATTGACCTGGATGTGACACAGCAGTCTTCTTGGGACTAAGAATAATGAGATCATCAAAGACTTACAAGATGAGACACCATGAATCCAAACAGATATCAAACACTATCTTAAAGAAAGAAGTGGTAATGCTTGCATTTCTAATAGTCTCTCACAAGTTTTACAAGGTAGACGTTAATTTTCCAGAGACTACCTTCTCATTATTAATATCATAAAGGCAAGTATATCATGAGTTGTTATAATAATTAAAATGAATATAGCATTTTATTAGTATAAGTTGATATTTTGAAATTATGAGTACCATTTTTTTAAAAAGATTTTATTTATTTATTTGACAGACAGAGATCCCAAGTAGGCAGAGAGAAAGAAGGAAGCAGGGTCCCCACTGAGCAGAAAGCCCGAAGCGGGGCTCGATCCCAGGACTCTGGGATCATGACCTAAGCGGAAGGCAGAGGCTTTAACCCACTGAGCCACCCAGGCACCCCGTGAGTACCATTTATTAAGGCATGTGCCCATTTACTGTGTTTGGAGTTCCCTAAAGCCATTGACAATCTTAACAAGCAGGAGATGTCCTTGACTTCTCTCTCTCATCCCTAAAATCCAACCCGTTAACAAATCTGGTAGGCATGGGGCGCCTGGGTGGCTCAGTGGGTTAAGCCGCTGCCTTCGGCTCAGGTCATGATCTCAGGGTCCTGGGATCAAGTCCCGCATCGGGCTCTCTGCTCAGCAGGGAGCCTGCTTCCTCCTCTCTCTCTGCCTCTCTCTCTGCCTGCCTCTCTGACTACTTGTGATCTCTCTCTGTCAAATAAATAAATAAAATCTTTAAAAAAAAAAAAAAAGCTTTAATAAAAAAAAAAAAAATCTGGTAGGCTTAAATTCTACCTCTGTCTCTGGACTGTTGCAAATGTTCTTCACTGGTATCTCTGATCTCCCCTAGGGCCCCAACCCCCAAACCGTAATCCATTCTCAGCACCGCAGCTAAAACAATCACTTCAAAATATAAATCTGGTCATAGCAAATGAGGTCCCCCTTCGCCCTCAATTAAACCTCTCAATACCTTCTTTTTTAGGTTGAGATAGAACTCACATACTATAATATTTACCATTTCAAAATATACAATTCAGTGGCTTCCATACATTTACCAAGTTATGCAACCACTGTCATTATCTAATTCTGGAACATCTGCATTGCCCCCCAAAAAGCATCTCCGTAACCACTGACAGTCACTTTTCATTTCCCCCATTCTCTCTGCTCCTGAAAACCAGTAATCTACGTTTGGTCTCTATGGATTTGCCTATTCTAGACATTTTATCTGAATGGAACCTTATATGGCATTGTTAAAAAAAGATTTTATTGGGGCACCTGGGTGGCTCAGTGGATTAAGCCGCTGCCTTCAGCTCGGGTCATGATCTCAGGGTCCTGGGATCGAGTCCCATGTCGGGCTCTCTGCTCAGCAGGGAGCCTGCTTCCCTCTCTCTCTCTCTGCCTGCCTGTTTGCCTACTTGTGATCTCTCTCTGTCAAATAAATAAATAAAAATCTTTAAAAAAAAGATTTTATTTATATTTATTTGACAGAGAGATAGAGAAAGAGCACAAGTAACCAGAGCAGCAGGCAGAGGAAGAGAGAGGAGCAGGCTCTCCACTGAGCAGGGAGCCCGATGCGGGGCTCGATCCCAGGACCCTGAGATCATGACCTGAGCCAAAGGCAGCTGCCCAACCAACTGAGCCACCCAAGTGCCCCAAACATATGGCATTTTGTGTCTGGCCTCTTTCATCCAGTACGCTGCAAGGATCATACATGTTATAGCATGTATCAGTGGTTTCCTCCCTTCTATGGCTAAGATTCCATTGTCTGAGGAGACCACGTTTTGTTTATCTGTCATCAGTTGATGGACATCTGGGCTATCATGCACAGTGCTGCTATGAAAGAATGTTCAGGCACAAGTTTTTGTATTCAATAGATTATTACTCTTCCATTAAAAAGACCTAAGTCTTAATTCCGTTTCCAAGGTCCTTCATGGCCCAATCCTTGCCTGTTTCTCTGGACTGTTGCAAAAGTAGAAGAAGAATCTCCATTACCATCCTCCCTCACTCTCTGAGCTGCGGCCATCATGGCCTTCTGTCAGTTTCATGAACTCCTCACGCTCCCTTCAGCCACAGGGCCTTTGCACATGTTGCAACATCTGATTGCAATGCCTTCTGCATTCCCTCATCTCCCTTTTGTTCCAACATACATATCCCTTCCTCAGGGAGGTGTTCCCAGGCTGTCCCCAGAACCCACACTCTCTTCCCAGTACCCTGTACCTTTTACCCAGAGCACCCATATATTAATTCATCCATCCATCCATTCAACAAACATTTACTAAACACCAGCTAAGTACCAGGCACAGCTCCGGGCATTAGGATTCAGCTGTAAATAAAGTTTAAACCCTGTCCTCATAGAACTTAAGATTGAGACAGATGGGAAAGAGGTAAGCCTATGCCAGGTGTGATACAAAGAAAAATAAAAATATAAAAAAAAATAAAGAAAAATAAAACAGGGCAGTTGGTGTGGACAGTGTTGACGGGGGGCTTTTTATTTCTACAGAGAAGGCATCACTACCAAAGTGATAGTTGACCAGGGACCTCAAAGAAGAAATGGATCAAACCAGGCAGATATCAAACTGCAGACCCAGGCAGGAAAAAACATGTACAAAGGGCCCAAGGCATGGGTGTGCTGAGCATGGTCGAGGCACAGCAGAGAGGCTCGTGTGACTAGAGGGGTGAGACCAAGGGACAGAGTAGCAGAGAGCGAGGCCTGATGGGTAAGGGTGCCTGATCGTAAGAGCATTTAGAGTCAACCGTGAGACTTTGGATTTTACTCTGAATAAGCAAGCAGTTGGAGAATTTTTAAAATAAAAAACACAGCATTTATGGCCATGATATGGATGTCGCAGTGTGTTTGTGTAATTGAGGTGTGCTTGACCCATGATGTCACCTGAGTTTCAGGTGTGCAACCCAGGGATCCAACAAGTCTGCATGTTACGCCGGGCTCACCACAGGTGTAGCTGCCATCTGCCACCCTATGAGGCTGTTATAATACCACTGACTACATTCCCTGTGCTCTGCCTTATCTGGAGAATTTTGAGTAGAGGAATGAGGCTGACTTAAGTTTTTAAAAGAATCATTTTAACTACTGTTGGGGCAGAGAGCAGGGCTATGTTGGGTGGAGCTTACGAGACCAGTGAGTAAACTATGACAATAATTCAGGTAAGAGATGGTGGGATCTTGGAACAGAGCAACAGTCATACAGTAGGTATGACTGATATATTTCAAAGGTAAAGCCATTAAGATTTGTTGGCAGTTTCGAAAGTAACTAGAAGAATGAAGTTACTATTTAATTATCTAGAGAAGATAGAAGGGTGAGTAGGTTTGGGGAAGAAATCAAGAGTTCAGTGTGGACTTGCTGAGTTTGAGATGGCAAGGGTAGATTCATGGGCAAATGTTGAACATCTATATAAAGCTGGGCAGAGGGAGATCACCTCAGCAGATGACCGAGTCCGATGTACTTCAAGGTCAAAAAGAAGAGGAGGAGGGACCTGCAAATGAAGACTGGGGAGAGATCATTGAAGGGGGACGAGAGCCATGAATGAGAGGTGACCTGAGGCCAAGTGAACAAAAAAAAACAAAAGTGTTTCAAGAAAGAGGACATGATCAGTTGTGTCAACTACTACTGGCCCATCAAACATGATGATCACTGAGAAGTCAATGGCGACCATGACCCAGGGCAGATCCACTGGAGTGCTGATGAGTTAAAGAAAGAAGAGGAAGTAAATACGGGCACCTCTTTCATGGAGCTTTGCTCTAAAGGAAAGGAGAGACTCTGTGCTCAATAAGTTATTTTAAAGATGGGAGATATTACCTCACCCTGTGGTAAGCTGATGATGGCCCCCAAAGGGATCAGGTGCTAATCCTTGGAACCTGTAAATGTTACTTTACTTGGAAAAATTATCTCTCTATATACGATTAATTTAATTAATTTAACTTCAGATGGGGAGATTATCTTGGATTATCTGGGTGGGTCCTAAATGCCATCACAAGTTGATGAGGGAGCAGGAGGCTGGCTGAGGACAAAGCAAGAGCTGGCGCCTTGTACCCCCCCTCCACCCGCTCCCCTCCATATGTGTAGCATTCCTCAGGCACCCCTGACTGCCATAAAATGATAAATGGTTAACTTGCAGAAACCACAGTCCTGCAAGGCAGGAGTCTCCCTTGGTTTGCAAATGTCCTTGAGATTTACAAACAAAGAAGTTACCTTATCAATAGCCCAATTTCCAAAGACAGAGAACTCAGTTCCTCAAGCCCTAATGTCACCCTCCCCTCCATAAAAAACCGAAGGAGGCGGAGGTGGAAGGAAAAGTAAATCAAGTTAAATTTCTTCTAAACCTAAATCTCATTAACAAGGATGCTTGATAGCAGGAATGTAACATTCCACCAGGAGACTCCCAATTGTCTTTACTTGATAGTAACCAGGCCTTCAATATCCTGATAGTGCTTTTTTCCGCATGCGTGGTCTAACCCGGCCAGTTCTGCTTCTGTAAGATTGCTTTGTCTGCTTTCGCGGGCGGACCCCCTGACCCAATCCACTGACGCCAAGTATGCCTGTTCAAACTGTCAACCAATCAGCTCAGCCCTACCCGAAACTTGTTTGTATCTGTCTATAAAAATCCTGCACCGACCCAGCTCCGGACCTCTCAGCGTTATCGGCAACGAGCGGCGCAGAGGTCCAGGCTCGAACCTGCAATAAACGACCCTTGCTGCTTGGCTTTGACTCACGTCTCTGGTGGTCTTTTAAGGTGGGAGTAATACTCAGTTGGCATTTCAAAGTGTCCTTGTAAGAGAAGTGCAGAGGGAGATTTCACACACACACACCCCCCACACACACAGGAGAAGGGAATGTAAAAACAGAGCAGAGAGATTTGAAGATTTTGACCACGAAGATTGGAGTGACATAGCCACAGCTGTAGAATGCCCGTAGCCACCAGAAGCTTGAGGAAGCAAGGAGTGCATTCCTTCCTAGAGCTTCTGGAAAGAACATGGCCCTGCTGACACTTAGATTTCATCACAGTAGTACTGATTTTGGACTCTGGCCTCCAGAACTGTGGGATAATAAATTTCTGTTGTTGTAAGCCACCAGATTCATGTTATTTTATACAGCAAGCACGGACAAGGACATGCTAACAGAATGTGCTAAGACTACACTGACAGAAAACCTTACCATTAGGCAATTACACATTCATTCTGTGATGATAATTTATTAAGATATTAGTTTGGTTCACTTCCTCTATACTATTATCTTTTCTCCTTCTAAGTAGACAACACATCTGCTTTTAATTTCTTTTCCTGAAGATTTTTTCAGGGTTGACCAGGGAAACTGCCTACTGTTAAAGGCAGAACATCTCTCCAGTGGAAGGAAGCCCAAGCTTGTTGCACCAATTATACTCGACATTGTGGGTGACATGGAAGGGGCAGGGGCGCACAGGGTGTAGCACAAACAGCGAGAATGGAGAGAGGAGTCCCAAAGACCAGAAAGAGGTTAAAGATCAGTCCTGCAATTACTGGGGACCTACCCCACTTTCTTATAGTACAAATGATGACCATGACTGGTTTGCAGCTCACTGGGATGAGGGTTTGGGGCCAGACGTAAATAGAAAAAGAGAGAAAAGTGGTGTTTTAAAAACATACGGCTTTGTGAACTAAGATGGCGTACTTTCTGTATGTATTCACTGTTCCCTTCCACACCGTGCTGTAATCACCATGAGGACAGGGTCCTAATCTGTTTACCATTCTGTCCTCAGAGCCTAGCATTGTCTATGACCCATAGCAGGTACTCAGCAAGTACCGTTGTTTCGTTTCATTCCGTTCTACAGAAAGAGAACCAGCTAACAGTTCGCCGAGGATCAAAAAATTCAAAGATGTTCATAGGGCCACAGTGACCCACTCTGCTGGGCTCTCCAAGGGGATCCCTACTTATAAAGCTCCTCTCCCTCCCCCCAACCCCCAGTTTCTGAGCAAAACAATACAAAGAGCAAAGATGAAAGCCAAAATATTATTACTGACAACAACCATGTTGGAGCACATGGATTTAGGTCCAAAGGACCTGGTCACTGAAACCCAGAAATGGGCAGACTGTCCCGGCACCCAGCAGGCTCCAGTGGTGCTGGGCCAGGCCGGGGGTCCCCTCAGGAAGGGAAGAGCAGACAGGGTTTGTGTTTCTCATGCGCCATCTTGCTTCCTACTGGAAGAAGGACAGAGCGGAGATGAGTGTGCCCAGGTCTTTTCCCCAATTCTATGAGGGGCCAGGAGAGTTGGGTTCCTGTCACCTTGCGTCTCACGTCAGCAAACAAGTATAATTGAATAAAAGCTCTAATGTGGTCCCTTCCACACACCCTGACCATGGGCCTGGGTCTTCAGTGGCCCAAGGGCTGTGGATCAGCCTTTCTCTCCTTCATCCACACTCCTAAGGGCCCACCAGTGATGTCATCTAAATTCACAAGTTGAATTTGTATCCAAAAACTATTTTTTTCATATTTTATTTATTTATTTAAGAGAGAGAAAAAGAGAGACGGAGCCATGGGTTGTGGGGGGAGGGGCAGACAGAGGGAGAAGCCAGTTCCCTGCACAGCCCATTAGGGGGCTTGATCCCAGGACCTGAGCTGAAGTCAGGTGCGTAACCGACTGAGTCACCCCAGCGCCCCCCGAATCTATTTTTGTGTAGCATACTTATCGTCCCATGAACATTTCAGGTTAATTATGTGAACTGGGAATATAAGAGAGTGATACAAAAGAAGGAGGTTTCTATGAAAATTAAGCTTAGTGCTTTGGAAAGGGTTAATGAAGGTAGAGTTCCTGGTGTAGTTTAGGCAAAAATGATGACTGGGAACTTCAAGCAGGCACAGACTCCAAAAAAGGCTTGACATGAAAAGACTGAGCAAGTGAATGTACTGTTACGTTTTAGAGTAAAGTGAAATGCTTCGAGGACTTGATATCATTCTGTATAAGTCCCTGTGTTCCTCTTTCTGTTTTGGTTTGCTTTCCAGCCAACTACTGGTCCCAATCACGTTGAGTAAAAGGCTTCTGACATAGATAACTCAGTCGCTGTGGGTCAGTTAGCCAGGTTTTCTGCAGTTTTCCTCTTCCCAAACTGCTGTCCTAGAGTCATGTAGGGTCTATTGCCGGGTAATTCACATTCATTTCTGAAATAAACACTACTCACAGGAGGACCCAAGGCTTTGTTGCCTTCTCCTTGGAAGTTAGGTTATTAAGTAAGTTATTTTGCTCCTCGAAATTATTCAAACGGAGCTTCGAGAAGGGAAGTCCTCAAATATTTCGTCGGTGTCAGAACCAGCAAGGGGTTAAGGACAATACTTACAGGCCCGGGTCGTCTTGGGTGGAAAGTTTTTTTCTTAAGAGTTTGGCTGGTTCCTTTGCTCTTTTCCTGACACCCTGACAATAGGCCCACGTGTCCTCCAGTTTCCTGTCGGGATCCAGCACGTCCAGCACCTTGAATAAGAGCTACAAACAGAAAACCACCTTGGAGAGAAGACCAATGTGCCAAAAAAGAGAAGCCCCTGGATTCTAAAGCAGAACAGACCAACATGCCCCTTGGCGTTGCTTTTCCAGCGGTTAAGCCGTTCATCGGTTTCTGTGCGAGTCCTGGGCGGGGCGCTATGGGTAGGTGTCCCCCACCTAGATATTAGGGATCGGCTGTTGTGCTACGTCCATTTCCTCCAGACGGAATAGTCCCCCTGGGCCTACCCCAGTCCCTCACTGCTCCCCTGAGCCCAGTGCCTCCAGATAGTTTTTGCTTTTAACTTCCTCCCACACATAACAGTGTCTAGATTTTTCTTGGACTCCATCCGTGCTCCACGGGCAGGCCAGGACAGTTGAGACCACGGTGACTGGTTGAGCAACAGGCACACAAGCCAGGTTTTACCCACGGGAACCAGGCGATGGGATTTTGCTGGAAGCATGCAAAAAGAGGTGATCTTTTTCTTGGCAGAATTTCAATCTAGAGCAGCTGGTGGCCACCATGGTACCATAAGAAGAGATCCCACCTCGGAAAGAAGCCAACACACCTCGCTGGAGAGGTCAGACATGGAAATAAGGGCCACAATCCCAAGTGCCATCTGGGGGTAAGTGGAAACAATCTGCTTGTCATGGGCTCAGCAGCTCTGGCCTGTAGGAGGCCCAGGAGGAAAGCCCCAGGTGGAAAATTGATTAGAAATTCTGGTTGTCCTTTCTACAGACTTTTCTGCCACCGGTCACTTATTCACTTATTCACTTTCCACGAATCCTTACTGAGGGTCTACCCCACGGCGGGTATAGTGGAGCACAGTGAAAGATGCCGATGAAGTCCCCGCCCTTCTAGAGATTCTACTCCAGCAAGGAGCCCAGGGGCGACAAGAGCTATGACGAAAAATAGGTCACAACGAGTGCTAGAGGATGGGGCAGAGGGGAAGTGTTATTTTATGAGACATCTGAGCAAGGATCTGAAGCACGTGAAGGAGTGAGCCAGACAGACGTGTAGGGGCAGGTGTCGGGGCACAGAAGGGAGATCAGAACTGGACATGCTTGCTCAAGTTCACAGAGCAGCCAGGAGGTCAGCATGGCCAGGGCCCGGTGAGAGCAGGGGTGAGGCTGCAGCGGGAGCAGAGCAGGGGTGGGGCAGCGAGCAGACGGGCACACAGGGCCTTTCAGGCCATGGCAAGGACTTGACTCTGACTAAGAAAGGGCCTGGGAGGGCTTTGCAGAGAAGTCAGGCTCGCCGAGTGCCCGAGGGAGCAGACTACGTGGGCGTAGGCAGGGCAGCAGGCCCTGTAAGCTCCCTGCCCAATATCCATTCCGCCTTTTCCCTTAAATCTAACAGAATTATATTCCAGATTTTGCTTTCCGTCCCAATGCCCAACCAAGAAACTCCATTTTCTAGTGTCCCACAGCAGCTAGAAGTGCTCAGAGGAATGAGATTTTGCCACGAAGGTTGTCCTTTGTCTAATTAAAAGACAGTCCACTGGCCCGGACCCTTTAACCTTGGCCCCCTTCCCCTTCTCGTTTGAAAGACAGACTGGATGCCTGCAGGCCTGGAAGCGCCCTGGGATACAGGAATGGGAGCCACAGGCTGAGGATTCCGGAGCTGAGAGTCAAAGGCAGCCGGGACGCGGGGCGTACTGAAGCCGCGTCCAAACCCAGCCTGACCATGTGGTCAGTTTCCCCAGAACCTTGCGGGCTCCCCGCCCCACGCCCCATCTGAGACCTAAGTACCTCGGACACCTCCCGACACCAGGCTAAAGGAACAGAAGCAAGACTGACAATGTCCCCGGTGGCTCCTGCCCTCAAAAAGGCCCAGGCGAAGCAGGCTGGTAGAACTTCGGGGTGAAGGCGTTGAATGTTTCTGGTTTACTGGACCTTTCGAAGTTGTGTGGCTTCATAGCAAACACAGGGAGTGGCCCGTGTGTTGCTGCCAGTGTCCTTCCCGGGAGCAAGGAAGGCTGCGCCAGCCCCCGGGGCGCACCCACTTGTTCCCCCCAACCCCGCAAACACATCACCCCTCAAAGGAGCTCCCCCACATCTAAGGGGAATTCCTCTAGAGGCCCTCCCACAGCCCTAGGTCAGGAGGTCACCTCAACGGGCATGTCCTCTCCCAGATTAGGGTAGAGAGCCAAAGGGTGCGGGGTCCGCTGGGCTTCCACGTCCGCCAGGAAGGCCCCCCGCGCCCGCGCCCGCTGCGCAGGGGACAGCTCAGGAAACGGGGCTGCTCCCTCGGGCCACCTGCGCTGCCTCTTCTCTGGGGCGGGTCGGCGAGCTGGGGGACGGATCTGGGGGAGAAAGGCCTCCTGAGGACCGCGAGTGAGCAGAGCCTCGCACGGCGGGCAGCCCCTCCGGAAGTCATCCAGGCCCTTCTTCACGAACGTCCACCGCAGGCCGTCCAGGGCGGGGGGGCGCGGCGGCCGGTGCCTGGGCTTTGTGAAGCCCTGGGAAGGTAGACGCTCTTCGCACCTGGAAGACAGCACGCACCACGGGGGGGGGGGGGGGGGCAGAGGTTGGAAGGAGGTTGGCCTCCACCTTTCTTGAGGGCATGAGGTAGGGGAGGAGGGCTTGGTGGAGGGGGCGAGCTAATCAGACTCCTAGCTCGGCGGCCCACCACCTCCAGCCTATGCACGGCCCCTCCCCTGTTCGCTTTAGGCTGTTGGCGCGCATCCCACGCTCACTGCTCTCCCTGCGCAGGCAAAACCCCTCCCTCTCCCAGATTTGAAATGTTCCCTCTCACTTCTACCCGCCTTGTAATATCTGCATCGTTCTTGTATGTGCGTTTTTTCTTCACTTACATAAATGGGACCGTTCCACTTCTTACTGATTTGCCAAGCACCGTATTATAAAGGCCCATCCATGCCACTAGGAGTACATCTAATGTTATTACCACCAGGTTCATCTACCCATTCTCCTTGTCACAGGTTGCAACAAAGGACCACAGGGCAGGGGGAAGAATCTGGATCCCAGGGATCACTCACCCTTAACCGGCTGAATGACTTTGGCACTTCATTTAACCTCTGTGGGCCGCAGTTCACTCCCTAAACCCAAAGGGTCAAAGTTTTCAAACTGGCCGTCCACAGGCAGCGTGGGGCCTACAGACCTGTCATTTGGTCCCTTTTCTCTTTGAATAAGAATTAGAACAGGGGCACCTGGGTGGCTCAGTGGGTTGGGCCTCTGCCTTCAGCTCAGGTCATGGTCCCAAGGTCCTGGGATCGAGCCCTGCATCCGGCTCTCTGCTCAGCGGGGAGCCTGCTTCCCCTCTCTCTCTCTCTGCCTGCCTCTGCCTACTTGTGATCTCTGTCTGTCAAATTAAATAAATAAAATCTTTTAAAAAAATTGATCAGTTAACTTATATCAAGGACTTCTTATATAACAGGCATGTTCTAAATGCTTTACATGCATGAACTTACCTAAATCTCATAACAATCCAATGAAGTAGGTACCGAGTACTAGCATTATTCCCACTCATAGATAAGGAAATCGAGCGTCAAAGAAGTTTGGAACAAAACAAACCCTTGTGAGAGATCCCCTAGCTAATAAATGGTAGAGGGGAGATTTTAATCCAGGTGGTGTGACTCCCGAGAAAGGTGTTTGAGCCCTACATACATAATCTAGAGCAAAAATTAGGTTCTCTGGGAACACTGGGTCCAAGTTTCCATGGAGCCACCAATTGGTATAATAGTTGCCCTCTATAGACAAGTCCTAGGCTCTCTTAGTCACAGTCTCCACCCTTCCCTACTGCCTTATTCTACCCAGCCTGCTTCCCCCAGTTCCCTTACCCACCAGACCCCTGTCTGCACAGGGGTCTGTTAGGGTATGACTATGAGATGGAAGCAGTTGATGGAAGGAAAATGAGACTCGTTCCTAGATAATCTAATATATTTTAGCCATCAGGACTGGGAACATGAGCAGCTTAAGGGCAGGTCACTCATTATCTTAATACATCACTTCCTTAGTCAGATAGTTCTATATTATTGGTGTCTTTCCCTGAAGCCTCTTCACCTCCAGGCCCCTTTCATCTGTAACACTCTTTATACCAAATCTACTCCGTGTTGCACTCAACCCTGCGGGCACAAGGCATTTTTAAGAGTTTCCCGCTTAATTCCTATTCTTTCCTTATGAGTCCTAGAAACTTCTTGCTTGCTGGGTGTGCGTATGTGTGTGATTGGGCTTAAACCAGCTCTACTGTGAAGATCTAGATGAAAGGATACAAAAATTCGCTCATTGAAACAAACAAAACACTTAAGGAGCTGAACAGCAGGGTGTTGAAGTTTCATCCAACCTTAACATCTGATGACCCATTCAGCATGACCTACTAGCAAGCAACCTTCTATAATATTAGACACCTTTACAAAGTTTATTTTCCACACATTTACAAGTAACTCAGACATCCAAGCACTTCATGAAATCAAATCTGATGACTGTTTTTTGCTTAGGGACAGTTATATCACTCAAAAATGGGGACAGCCTGGCGGCTAGTTCCAGTCTCATAGACTGTTAGAGCTGGCGGGACCTGAAGGAAATCTAGTCCACCTCCTCTCAGACACTGAGTTCGGAGAGATGAACAAGCGTCCACTAGGGCTGGAGGCCTGCCCACTGCCCTGCTTGCCTCTCAGAGCTAATAAACTTCCCTCTGTGTTTTATTAAGTCTATGAAAATTTTTGCTTGGCCCAGAAAATCAAACTGGACACTTTTTTCCCCTAAATATTCACTATTTTCACAGTCATTAGCATATGCTACATGGATCAATATCCCCATCTGTAAGAATTACAAGAGTATTGATCATTTATCCTAAAGAAATGAAAACCTATGTTTGTATAAAAACCTGTACACAAATGTTGATAGCAACAACCAAAAACTAGAAACACCTACATATCCTTCAATAGGTCAAATGAATAAAAAACAGTGGCACATCCGTACCAGCAACAAAAATGAACGAATGGGGTGCCTGGGTGGCTCAGTGGGTTAAAGCCTTTGCCTTCAGCTCAGGTCATGGTCCCAGGGTCCTGGGATTGAGCTCCGCATCGGGCTCTCTGCTCTGCAGGGAGCCTGCTTCCTCCTCTCTCTCTGCCCACTTGTGATTTCTGTCTGTCAAATAAATAAATAAAAATCTTAAAAAAAAAAAAAATGAACGAACTACTGGGACACCTGGGTGGTTCAGTCAATTAAGTGTCAGCCTTGGGCTAAGGTCATGATCTCAGAATCCTGGGATCCAGTCCCACATCAGGCTTCCTGCTTAGCAGGGAGCCTGCTTCTCCCTCTGCCTCTGCTCACCACCTCCATGCTCTCTCTCAAATAAATAAATAAATAAATATATTTTTTAAATGGACAAACTACTAATATGATGGCTGGATGGATCTCAAGGGCTTTATGCTGAGTGAGGGGAAAAAAAGCTCATCTTAAAAGGTTTTATACTGGGGCGCCTGGGTGGCTCAGTGGGTTAAAGCCTCTGCCTTTGGCTCGGGTCATGATCCCAGGGTGCTGGGATGGAGCCCCGCCTTGGGCCCTCTGCTCAGGGGGGAGCTTGCTTCCCTTCCTCTCTCTCTGCCTGCTTCTCTGCCTGCTTGTGGTCTCTGTCTGTCAAATAAATAGATAAAATCTTAAAAAAAAAAGAAAAAGAAAGGTTTTATACTGTATTATTCTATTTATCTAACATCCCCAAAAGAACAGAGTTATGGAAATGAAGTACCATATTGGCTGCCAGAGGCTGGGGGTGGGGAAGGAGTGCTGACAAAGGGGTTGCAAGGAGTAGGGGCCTTCTGGTGAGACAGTTGTTTTGTTCCTTGATGAATACACGTGACAAAACTTCATGGAAGTTTATACACATCCAACTGCAAGCAAGAGCGGGTGAAACCTCAGCACGGTCTGTGGTCTAACTAATACATTGTGTCAGTGCGCATTTCCTGCTTCCGTACGGTGCAGCGGTTACCTAGGCTAGTTCGCTGGAAGCAGCTGGGGGACGGGTCCATGGGACCTCTGTACTGTTTTTGCAACTTCCTGTAAGTCTGCAATTATTTCAAAACAAGAACTTTGAAAATGTGGGGGAAAAGAATTTCCAGAAGGCCTCCTAATTGCTAAAATGTATGCAGTATATGCTTTACGGATGACACGTCGGTTACTCCTCACAAAAGTCCTCTAACGCTGGCTCATTGTGTTGTTCCCATTTCACCGCCCAGCAAACTGAGCCCGGGAGGAGCTGTAGCTCGTGCAAGGTCGCGAGGCAAACGAGAGGAGCTGCCGGCCTTGACTCAGCCTCTGCGGTTCTAGACCTTGAAATCTGCCGCCACGTCGGGCTGCGTCGCAGCAGCCGAACTCCGGCTCCTACACAGCTCAAGGAACCCGCGGAGACAGAAAGCCTCGGGTGGCTGCCCTGCGAGGGTGACGCCGGCCGTTCCACAGGCCGCAGAGCGCCCCAGCACCGGGGCTCCCCCGGCCCAGACGCAGGCCCGGTTCGGCCACAGGCACAAGCGCGGGGGTGGGGGGTGCGAAGCCCCAGACCCCGACTAACCCGGAGAAGGGCGGCGGGACACCAAGCTCTCCGGGGACCTCGGTCCCCCGCCCGGAGCGGGTTTGTGGGTCCGCCTGCCCCGGAGGCCGCCGCGGGGAACACGGGCTGCGCGACCGCAGCGCCCCGCGCGGGTGGTTTCTGTGACGACCGTGCAGCGGCCCAGCGGCCGGGGAGGGAGGGCGGGGGACCTCCTGCCCGCCCCCCGCCGTCCGCGCCCCCGCGCCCGCCCCCCGACCCTCCACCCCGCCCCCCGACCCCCCACCCCGCTCCCCGCCCTCCGCACCCGCCCACTGCTCCCCACCCCCACTCCCGCCCCCGCCCCGCCGCCCCAGCGTCGCGCGGAGCAGGCGCCCCCACGCGGCACCCGCCGGAGACGGTCACCGGGAAGCGCTTACCGGGGCCCCCGGTTCCCGCCCGCTGGCCCCCGCGTGGGCGCCGCAGGCCCGCACAGCCCCCCGGGCACGGCCATGGTCTGCCCGGCCCGGCGAGCACAGCCCGGCCCCCGCGGTGCGTGTTCCGGCCGCCCGCGTCGCTAGGAGACCGCGGAGCCCTGCGCCCGCCGGGTTCGCCCCGGCGCCCCCTTGCGCCCCCGGCGTTCCCCGGCCTCGCGCCGGCCGGACGCCTGCTGTGCTCAGCCCGGTTTCCAGAAGGGGCTGTCGAAGGAGAGCAAGACGCGGCCGGCGGGACGGATGGACGGGTGGACGGACGCATGGATGGACGGACGGATGGACGGACGGACGGATGGATGCACGGATGGATGCACGGACGGATGCACGGACGGATGCACGGACGGCCACGGAAGAGTGGAAAGGGAGGGGAGAGGTCCACCGACTGCTGGCGGTCGGGCAGGACTTGGGAATCCCTGGGCCTCGCCCTGCAAACTGACTGATTTCCAGAGCCTTCCCCATCCGTGTCACTGGACCCTTGTGCCCGGACCCGCTTCCAGCGTGACGTCCTCACCCGTGGTCCGGGTGGGCCGCAGCCCCACGTGTGGGCGGCCTGAGGCTGTGTTGGGTTTGCTGAGGTCGCCGCCCCGCGAGGGCTCCTGCCTGAAGCCTGGGGCGCTGCCTGCAGAGGGACGGAGCCGCAGGCGCTCTCCTGCCCCAGATGCTCAACTGTATTAAATTGTTCTTTACAGCGGGACGATGTCCTCGTCAGTGCGAGTCTGGAGTCTTCTGGTCCTGGAACTCTGCGGGAGGAAACGAGCGTCGCCTCTGGAAGCCGGTTGCCATGTGGACGCGGGGGAAGTGGCGCTCACACGGGACAGAACCAGCTCCCAGCGCGGGTTTGGCGGCCCGGAGCTGGGAAGGCAACAATCCAGACGCGAGCGGCGGGAGGAGGCACGGGTCGCTTCAGGCATGAAGCCAGCAGCTCGGGCACACACTGGACTAATGTCACAAAGACCGTCTTCCCCTTCCAGGTGGAGCCGGAGGAGTTTTAAAGCAGGGGGAGGCCCGGGTGAACGGAGGGAGGCTGCGTGCAGGGGCAGCAGGAGCGGGGCCCTTAGCCATCTGCCTTCATGACCCTGAACTTGCGGGCATCCATGGCCGCTGTTTCCGAATGTAGCCGGGCCTTATCTTCTGGGAAAGTTTGGTCCTTCGCTCCTCAAGGCCAGTGGTCTGCGAATCTCAAGGGAAGTCAGTGAGCTCTGCAGCAGCTCGCGGGACTCAGGCCTGCAAGCGAGGAGCGCACGAGCTGGAAGCAAGCTGCCCTTCACGCTGCCCGGAGTCCGTGGACACTCGTTCCAGCATCTTCATTTGCTTTATGTATTCAGCCGCCTTTTCTGTGCGGGGTAGAGCCGTGGGGTCCCACCACCTGAGATAAATCCCCCCTCAGCTACTTAATAATTATGCACCCCTGCGCGCCATTAATCAAACTTTTTTTTTAGCTCCATTGATTTTCTAGTCTGAAATCGAGAAAATAATAGCATCTCCTTATAAGGGTGATGAGCAGATCAGAGAGATGGTGAATGTAAAGCTCTTGCCAGTGCAGGTTGTCCCCAATCCCCCCACAACTGCTGAGCATTATTATCTCGGTTGTAGGCGGTGGGTAGTAGAGTCCATTAGTGGAGGGATGCCTGGGGGGCTCAGTCGTTAAGTGCCTGCCTTAGCTCAGGTCATGGTCCCAGGGTCCTAGGATCGAGCCCTGTGTCAGGCCCTCTGCTCAGCAGGAAGCCTGCTTCTCCCTCTCCCACTCCCCATGCTGTGTTCCCTCTCTGGTGCTATGTCTCTCTTTGTCAAATAAATAAATAAAAATTTTTTTAAAAAGAGTCCGTTAATGAAGAAAGCGACAAACATAGTCATTATGAAGAGCCTGATTCATTGTTTTCAGGATCCCTGGTAGTATCTTTCAAGTTCATTTGCTTGTGGATTCAAACTTCTATTACTTTGAGGAAGTAGGATTTTTTCATAAGAGTGAGGGTAAGGGTTTTATCTGTTGCTCCTAGTACTGGGCCTGGCGTGCAGGAGGTACTCCTTCGACGAAGAGTGGCTGTTACGGTCATTCCAGGTGCTAGGGATGCAATGAGGAATGAAACAGAATTGGCCCTTGTCAGCTCAAGTCTTGGTTTCTAGTGTTTGTTGCATGAATTAATAAGAAACCGCCTGTTTCAAGACTTTTGCATCTGATTATTTGCTCCATGCAGTCACTTTGACTCCATATCTAGTAGAAGACAAAGAACTTCTTTTTATTTCATCACATTCTAAACCTAAATTACAGTCATTAGTCAGGGAATCTCTCATTCATTCTCTCTCTGTCTCCGTCTCTTTTGCAACACAAGGGTAAAATGTGTTACATATATGAGCAGATGTTATTTCAGAGTGAGGATAATGAGGTTCTGCGCGTCTTTTCTGGCTTTACGGCCAGGTAGTGTAACAATTTTATTTCTCAATAGGATTTCTCAAACACCCACGACAGGGTTGCCAAACACCATTACTGCATCTTTCCCACTCAACGACTAATTGCTCTCTCTGTAGCATTCTGCCACATACTCAGTAATAGTCAGTTCATGGTACTTCCAGGGGCGGGGTGGGGGGATGCGTTTGAACAACAGAACTTTAAGCTGGGAAATTATAAAGTGGTCATAGACTGGTAGAAACCCTTGGTATCTTTACAAAATGTTACCAGTCATCTTTGAAGGACTACAAAGACCACTGTACCTCAGCCAGTTCTTACAGCATTCCTACAGATAAATTTACAGTGGACATGAGCTCACAAAATAAAATCCACGAGGAGACAAGATAACTGAAAGACAGCAGAAACAACAAAGAATGGAATCCGGTCTGAGACTATATGTATTGGGATGTTCAGACACAGAATATATGCAAATAAGATTAATTGTGTATAAGTATATATATATGTTTATGTACATAAAATAGGCATGTTTCATGTGTTTGGGGAATAATAGAGGGATTTGGAAATATCAGCAAAGTATAAGAAACTTTTTAAAAGATAAATTTGAAAAGGAACCAAATAGAACTTACAGAAATGAAGACTATAGTCATTTCAGCTGGCCTCGGAAGGTGAGGGTCCAATGGACGGACGGGTCCCTGAGACCCAGCGGGCTGGTAGGTTTGAGAAGATGCCTCCAGCTGTAAGTAATTCCTGCAGTTCGGATGTGGTAGGAGCTTTCCTGCTACTCACCTCCTGGTTACCTCATATCCTGTTTGGTTCTCTTCTATCACCCCTGGAACATGTTCTTGCATTTAAATCCCTTACTTTAAATTCACTTACTGTGGCTGCTGCTTTCCCGGTTGGGCCCTGGTACATATGTTACTTATGACCCAGCACTTCCCTTGCAGGGTATAGGAATCCTGAGGAATTTTCTCCCATAAGGGAAGATATGTATGAGGATATGTATCACAGCATTATCAGTAGTATCAGTGAGTTGAGGATGGTGCGTGTGTCCATTTCTGTGATGCAAATGAAAAAAATGGACGAATAACCAGGAATCCGTTAGACGTAACAGTTAGACGTAACAGTCTGACATACTCAGCAACATGGTTAGGCTTTTGGAAACATGGTGCTGGGTGAAGAAACAGTGAGATTCTTTTTACTGCAACGTGATTTATATAAATTAAAAATGCATGCACACCGAACAAAAATATATGTTTTACAAGAACTCCTACAAAGAGTAGGATATACTTCAAGCACTTAGGAATGGTTGCTTATGGAGAAGGCAGAAGAATAGAAGTGAAGATTGGAAAAGGAAAGGGGTGTCTGAATGAGTAAGAGAGGACCTTGCACACCCAACTGAGAAAGGAGCCTCCTGAATTAAACAGTAAGATTAACCAAGATGTTACACCTGCAGTTGGAAAAAAAAAAAAATGTTGCCAGAGAAATAGTTACAAGGTGGCACTGAGACACAGTTTCAAAGAATACATTGTGGATTGTGAAAGGTTGAAACAACACCTGCTCCAAAGTCAAGTTAGCTTGCAATAAAGGGCAACCACATGGCACAGAGGGTAAAGCAAAGAGCCAGGGCTGGTGACGAGTCCTGGATGACACAGGGATGTTGTCCGAATTCCATGGCAATGTTATGTGAAGAAGAGGATTCGAGGTCTCCTGATTTTCTTGTCATTTGCACTCAGATCTGAGCAAAGATTATGGGAGTGTCATAACTGAATAGAAATGTACAAAAAAATCCTGCTTCATAGCTTTTTAGGGTCTAATACAGCCTCAAAGGCTGGACTGCTCTCTCAAGTGGGGCTCAAATTATGACCATAATACGTTCAAAAATTGGAAACAAGGAGCATTTGGAGTCTGTTGCGGGGCCTTGAATTCTCATCCAGTGTAGTTAAATTAAAATGTAACAATAATAGAAAATAAATATTTAACCATGATATTAAATTTAACTTCCCCTTGCTTGTATTTTTAGAATTGGTTTATCTTAGTTCAAAAGTGTTCAAGTTCTGGAAGATTCTTTGCATAAAAGGTTGTAGGAGTACTTGAAATAATGACCATCTCCAGAGCCCCCTACATCATCAATATCAGTTGAAAACCACATTATATCTGTTTTTCATTAAGCTTCGAATGAGCTTTGCTCTTCTCTTTACAAATAGAGACTTTAAAGTGTGTTTTGCTCATTAATTCTGAGGCTGCTCCAAACATAATTAACTCCCTCTCAGCAATTAACATATTTGATGGTGTTTATTTGGGCTTTTCTCCATTTGTACAGAATGATGCCAAAAAAATATTTGTTAGGTTGAACTGAATTTTGTTTTCACAGTTTGTGAAGCCAAAGAAGCAATTCAAATAAAACAGTAATCCATTATCGACTCATTAGACTTATTAAGCTAATGTCTAATGACATGAGATCGAGACAATCACTCAAACTCATGCAACCAATTAGTGGGGGAATCCCATCATAACCCAGAGCTCTACACTGAGTCACCCAGAAAAAAGTTGACTCATAAACCAAGCTAAACAGTCAATATAATATAGTGGCTAACCTGGGTGACCAACCTGGGTTTGAGTCACAGCCCCGCCATTAATAATGTGGGAGAGTCCCTCGCAGTCTCTATACCTCAGTTTCTTCTTAAGGAAAACAGACCTGCTAATATTTTACATCATGTGGCTGTGGTCCGGGTGTGGTACAGAAATCTATGCTTTCTAATAGACATATAATGCAAGTCACCTATGTGAGCCATATATGTAATTTAAAATTTTCTAGTAGTCATTTTTTTTAAAAGATTGAGTTTATTTGAGAGAGAGAGAGAAAGAGAGAGCACGAGGGTGGGGTGAGGGGCAGAGGCAGAGAGAGACTCAGACTCCTGGCTGAGCCAGGAGCCTGATGTGGGGCTCGATCCCAGACTCATCCATGGGGCCAGACTCCTGGGTACGTCCACAGGGTAGCTGGACTTTACTTTCTGCCATACTGACAATCTTTGGAACAGCACTGGGACAGGCAGACACCTAAAATTCACTCTGGCTCATACATACCTTTGCCATTATTCATACCAAGTCAAGCCAACTTTTACTTGAACGTGACCCTTCCAGGCCAGGGCAGTTTCTAACCTGTGTTTTCCACATCACCTTTACTCATCTCATTACCTGAAATAAATACATGACAAAGTTCCAGACTTGGACAAGGCCTTAAGATACCTTAATAACTACAGGGAACCTAGATAATTGTGCTTACACTGGGGCAAGTCCTTTACTGTCTTCATTATTTTTCCTTTAAAATTCCTGTGATAACTATAAAGTGACTTAAGCCTAAATAGCCAGCCTGACAGGTTTCTTCTGGTTTGGGACAATTAATTAAAACATTCTTTAATCTCTCCAAACCACTTCATATACGCACAACATCCAAGCCCATTTTGTTGTGGTGTCTGAGCCTACAGTGTTAAGCACATGAATGTCGGTGCTGGGCTGCCTAGATTTGAATCCTGGCTCTAGTACGCATGAGCTGTGCAAACTCAGGAAAGTGACCTAACCTCTCCGTGCCTCAGTGTCCTCGTCTGTGAAAATGAGACCAGTGATAGCGCTTACCTCGTTGGGTTTTGTGAAGATGAAGTGAGTTATCAGATGAGAAATGCTTGAAAACAGTGCTTAGCAGGTATGTAAGCTCCCAGGAAAGAGGATTCAGAGGATTTCGGAGATGGAGAAACTAAGTAGAGCGAGTGGATGTGTTAGGGATCTGTGCTTCTTAGCATACCCAGGCCAGCTTTGCTGACGCAGGACATGGTGATGCGTAGGTAGTAAGAGCACCCAAACCAGTCTCGCTCCTCTCGGTTGGTGACAATCTCTCTTGAGCCCTTAACTGGGAATCCGCATCTGGTGTGTCCAGTCCCTAGCTTCAGGATCTCCGACAAGTTATTTTTCAAGCATAATATGAGGATATAATCCCTCCTCACAGGCTTCCTGTAAAGGAAGGAAAACAGGAAGTGCCCACTGCTGTCCCTGGCCTATGACAGAGGCTTCCCTCCTCCTAATGTCCACCTGAAGTTTGTCAAGAACAAATAGTTTGAAATTTCATTTTAAAAAGTATTTCTGAGGCGCACCTGGGTGGCTCGGTGGGTTAAGTGACTGCCTTCGGCTCAGGTCAAGATCCCAGAGTCCCGGGATCGAGTCCCGCATCGGGCTCCCTGCTCAGGGGGGAGCCTGCTCCTCCCTCTGACCCTCTCCCCTCCCATGCTCGCGCTCTCTCTCTCTCTCTGTCTCTCTCAATAAATAAATAAATAAATAAAACCTTAAAACAACAACAAAACAAAAAACTCTATGACAGGAGCAGCGCCTTTACAGAAGTCCCAGCACAGCGGGGGACAGTCACCTTCAGCTTTTGCACCAACCGCAAGGCTGGCCTTCAGGCTCCGAGCGGTCCAGGCTCGCGGGTCCCCGGATCTTCACCTGCATCCACGCGGGCTCTTCGGTCAAGAAAGCTCAGGAGGCGGTTTTGAATGAAGGGGACTTCGTTCTTGGCTCAGGAAATCCGCCTTTCTAGCAGACACGAGGTAGTAGGCTCACAGAGATGACTCTACTTCAACAAACGGAGGGCAAATCTGTAGGTGAAAGCGAGGAGAGGCACGTCGGATGCAAGCCCCCGAGACTGCTTCCACACGGAGCCCTGGTCTGTTCCTGCGGAAGCCCCGGCACAGCCTCTACAGGCCTGGAGTCACCTGGTCCACCACCCGAGGCGGACTTTCCAGGGCATCAGTAGAAGAATATTTTCGCAATGGGAACGGCTTCTTTTAGGAAGAGCAGCAGATCCTATCCGTGTTGAAAATGAAAACAGTGGGGGACACCTGGGTGGCTCAGTGGGTTAAGCCTCTGCCTTTGGCTCAGGTCATGGTCTCAGGGTCCTGGGATCGAGCCCCGCAGCGGGCTCTCTGCTCAGCAAGGAGCCTGCTTCCTCCTCTCTCTCTCTCTGCCTGCCTCTCTGCCTCCTTGTGATCTCTCTGTCAAATAAATAATAATAATAAAATTTTAATTAAAAAAAAAGAAAATGAAAACAATTTGGAACACTGAAAAAATAAAATTAAATTAAACAATAAAAGAAAAGAAAAGCAAGCAGAAAATACCATTCAAAATAGGGCACCGGGATAACTTCTTGCATGCTCTTTCAGAAAAAAGAAAACCTGTTTAGCACAGCTGACTATGAAAGAACGTGCAGGTCATTTCAGGAACTCCAGTAATGGGATGCGCTCGTCTTGTCCCATGACCTCACTGACACTGACATTACCTCATTGCCATTACCGCAGTGACAGTGAAGACAGGACAATCTGCTGACAAGTCTCCGGTTATCACTCTGAGACCTGCTACTACTTCAAGGTCATGAATTTGCTTTCCACAAACCCATGCAAGTGTTAAGACCTAATACTGAAAGGTAGACTATTTATTAAATACGCCGGTAGAAAGAAAAAGAAAGAAAGATAGATAGAAACAAAGAAGCTATTTCCTTAAAATGAAATTAACTTTAATTTTACTATTTAAATCAGCCACAAGACAATTTTAAAGAAAGACTAACACCCGCCCAAATGAAATAATGATGAGACATCATTTAAAACTATTCATTTAAACAAATCCCAGTGGTCCATTCTATATAAATGAAACCTACATATATTTATATATATATATGACATATATGTATGTATATATACACATAAAGATTTTAAACTGAATTTATAATTTAATATTTTAAAAGAAATATTCTGAGCTATTTCATTTTGTGTATATTAAGCACTTCTGCTTATCAGCTTTTTAGGGAGGCATAAAAACGACTTGTCTTATCTGAGTGGGACTCCTCGCCTGCTGTAAAGTCGGTTACAAGAGCGCTAGCAAGTGTTGTCGCTCCTCGGACACCTAACTCCCGTTCCACACGGGACACTTCAGAACGGTAACAACATTTACGGAGCATCTCCTGTGGCACATCACACACTTCATCTCATTTCATCCTGGAAACAGCTCCGTGAGGTAAGTCCTGTTTATGACGTGGGTAATAAGAGGCTTAACCCACTGAAGTAAGAAGAAACTGAGGCACACAGAGGTTAAATAATTGGCCTAAGGACATCCGGGTACTGAATAAGGGAAGCAGGATTCGAACAGGAGTGGGCTTCAGGGTACACCGACAACATTGAACTTCACCTGAGCCCTCTGCCCCCAGAAAGCAGCTGAGGTACCTCCGACCTTCCTGTGCTCCAGCTAACCTCAAAGGACCCCTTGCCCAGCAGAGGGAGGACCTGTCCTCACCTTCCCTCAGGATCTCCTTTACCTGCCTTGACAAAACCCCAGACCCTCTTTTTTCCTTTGAGACATTCATGCCTCCCTGACGAGAGTGCATTTTGCCCCTTGCAGTAATTGAAATAAAATCATCTCTTTAATTGTCCTGAGCATTTTTACACCAGAAACTTACCCATATTGCCGATTCCTGAGAAAACAAAATCCAATTCAGAGATGCCTAAACTGTGCTCAGGCAATGCATCTTTTGGTGGAGTGGACCACATACGTGTTACCCATCCTCTCAAAAGCATTTCAGGAATTTTGAGCATGGGGAGAGAAAGCAGATCCCTGAGAAGACATGAGGTATGGTCAGTCCACGGAAAACTCGGACTATTTTTTAAAGATTTTATTTATTTATTTATTTATTTATTTGAGAGAGAGTGCAAAAACAAGAGAGATCTCAGAAGCAGAGAGAGAAGCTGACTCACTGCTGAGCAGAGAGTCCAATGCGGGGCTGGATCCCAGGATCCCAAGATCTTGATTTGAGCCGAAGGCAGATGCTTCACTGACTGAACCATACGGACACCCTGAAAACTAAAACTATTAAAACTGATGTGACAGATTTGCAGTTTTGAAAATAGAACTTCTTTCCTCAAATCAATCAATCTCTTTCCCAACCTGCCCCTTGCCACTCTGCCTCCTTCTCTCTGTCTCTCGCAATGTCATCAAATAGGAACACTCTCGGGGCGCCTGGGTGGCTCAGTGGGTTAAAGCCTCTGCCTTTGGCTCAGGTCATGATCTCAGGGTCCTGGGATCGAGCCCCACATCGGGCTTTCTGCTCAGCGTGGAGCCTGCTTCCCCTTCTCTCTCTGCCTGCCTCTCTGCCTACTTGTGATCTCTGTCTGTCAAATAAATAAATAAATAAATAATCTTTTAAACTTTAAGTTCTCTCAACGTGGTCTGATGAGTCTGGGCAATAGTTGACTCTACCCGAGGGCTCTCTGTACGGGATTGCTTATTGAAAGCACATTGGATGAGGACAGCCGGATAGAAAGTGTCCTCGAACACTGACATCAGGTACAGAGATGACCATGACAAAAAAGCTTTCTCCTCCCTTAACCAGCACCCCTAAATTCCTCCCACCTTACTCAAAGTCTTGACATTTAGCTTTCAACAAATATTTGAACCTGGTACGTTCTGGGAACTCCTCTAAGCACTGCAGAGGTAATCTCATGGTTGAGTCTCTCTGTGCCTTGGTTTTTCCATTCTTATACAGTATCAGGAGTAAGGCACACAAGTAGAAAGTTCCCTACCTTCTTCTGCATGACACCTGCTTTCAACTTCCAGGAGGGCAAACTTCAGGACATATAGTAAGGAGTTCGTCTCACTCTTGTCCTAAGTTCACGTGTCTGATACTGTTGGCATCCAAGTTTTCCCTTCTTTTTCTCAATTACCATAGATGGCAAATAAGACATATCACTTTTACAGTGTTCTTTGGCGCAAATTTAATAAACCTTCATTAAAATTTGAGAACTCTCTGGAAGAAGGGAAAAGATATTGGTAAGGTCATTTATTAGAGTTGTTACGTCATCAATGAGAATTATCTAGGTTTCTGTCATTGTCTCTCCTTTATTACAGAACTCACGGCCCACTTAAAGGACGTGTGTCATTTCTTAGCAAGGGCTTTACCTTTGCCCAGCATATTTGTGGTCACCATCATTGTCATATTGCTTTAAAATCCTACTGAAATTACCCACGAGTTATTTTTGTCAGAAGCTGTGTCTCCTTCTTAGGAGGGAGTTACTGATAGAAGACACCTGAGCTGGGGGGCTCTTGCAAACCCCTGGGACAAGGAAGCCTCATGTGTCTGGGGCTGTGCAGACCCTGCCGACTGAGCCGGCCAGGCACCCCAAGTAAATGGAGAATGCAGGAGGCTTCCAAAATTAGCCAGAAAAGCACAGGTTTATGTTGTAGACCCCCTAGAGAATCTGGTGATTACATAGGACCTGAGAGGCCCCAACAAGACAACATTGGGGTTAGGGGCAGAGGGTGGGGAGGAAAAAACCGTGATTAGAGAGACGATCCCTGCAGGGCTACAGGGTAGATGCTGTTCAGAAGGACAGGAGACTCCATTTTTTAAAAAAGATTTTATTTATTTATTTGACAGAGAAAGAGCAGGCATTAGCGGGGGAGGGAGGAAGCAGCAGAGGGAGAGAGAGAACAGACTCCCCGCTGAGCAGGGAGACCAATGCGGGGCTCGATCCCAGGACCCCGGGACCATGACCTGAGCCAAAGGCAGACGCTTAACCCACTGAGCCCCCCGGGCCCCCCAGGAGGTTCAATTTAAAAAGTGATATTTTGCACCATCAAATAGTAAGATTTTATTTTAGGCAAAGTATTGGGCCTGCTCAGCCTCTGGAATTTCTACGTAAAACTCTGACATTATATTTGGCTGGAGCCCTCACTTATTTAAAACCCGCTTTAAGGACACCTGAGTGGTTCCGTCGGTTAAGCATCTGACTTTGAGTCAGGTCACAATAGCAGGGTCTAGTGGCTGAGCCCCGTGTCAGGCTCCACAGTCAGTGGGGGGTCTGCCCATTGCACTGCTTGTGCACACGCTCCTTCTCTCAAATAAATAAAGGAAATTTTTAAAAGAAATAAAATTAAATAAAAATAAAATAAAATAAAAACCATCTTATTGAGGTATGATTGACACTAAAAAGCTCTATCTATGTAATATTTACAACTTGAGGGGTTTGGAGAGAAGCATATTCCCACAGTCACCATGATCTGTTCTGGCACCACATGCCATAAACATATCCGTATTCCCCCACAGTTTTCTTACCCCCTCTTATTATTATTATCTGGTGAGAGAGAGGGAGAGGGAGGAAGGGTAGAATACTTAGCATGAGGGACACCAGGGTGGCTCAGTTGGTTAAGCGGCTGCCTTCAGTTCAGATCATGATCCCAGCATCAAGGGATCAAGTTCCTCATCTGGGTCCTTGCTCAGCGGGGAGCCTGCTTCTCCCTCTGCCTCTGCCTGCCACTCTGCCTGCCTGTGCTCTCTCCCTCTCTCTGACAAATAAATAATAAAATAAATCAATAAAATCTTTTTAAAAAAAAAAGAATACTTAACATAGGATCTATGCTTGTAGCAAAATTTTAAAGATGCTATATTGTTACCTATACCCTCCATCTCTACTACTTACTCACCTTGCCTAAGTGAAACTTCGCAGCCGTTGACTGATACCTCCCCTGTTGCCCGCGGTCCGCAGCTCCCAGAAACCCCCATTCTACTCTTTGCTTCTGTGAGTTGACGATTTTAGGTTCCTCATATGAGGGGTACCACGGAGTATTTGTCCTTCCGTGACCAGTGTATTTCATTTAGCGTAATACCTTCCAGGTCCACCCACGTTGTCTCAAATGTCAGGATTTTTTTTCTTTCTTAAAGCTGAATAACATAATATTCATTGTGAGAATATAACACATTTCTCTATCCATTCAGGCATTGATGGATATTTCCGTTGCTTCCGTGTCTTGGCTATTGTGAGTAATGCTGCAATGAACATGGGACTGCGTGTATCTCTTTGAGACCCTAATTTCAATTCTTTTGAATGGGAATCTGGACCATACAATAATTCTTTTTTATTTTTTTAATTTTTTGAGGAGTTTCCATACTGTTTTCCACACTGGCTGCACCAATTTACATTCCCACCGACAGTGCACAAGGGTTCCCTTTTCTCCAGATCCTCACCAACACTTGTTTTTCTGGGGTTTGGGGTTATTACTTATTTTTTTTTTTAAGATTTTATTTATTTGTCAGAGAGAGAGAGCACAAACAGGGGGAGTGGTAGGGAGAGAGAGAAGCAGGCTCCCCGCTGAGTAGGGATCCTGATGCAGGGCTCAATCCTGGACTCTGGGATCATGACCTGAGCTGAAGGCAAACTCTTAACCAACTGAGCCACCCAGGCGTTCCCAAGGATCGTCATTCTTATTTTTTATTTATTTTCATTTACTTTTTATTAGAAAGAGAGAGATGGGGAGGGAGGGGCGGAGGGAGAGAGAGAGACCAACCCCAGTGGAGGCTGAAGTGGGGCTCAGTGGGGACCTTGATCCCACAATGCTGAGATTATGACCTGAGCCAAAAATCACCAGCCAGATGCTTAACCACTGAGCCACCCACCCACCGAGGAAGCCCGGACCCTCATTCTTAAATGTGCCATTTCTTTTTTGGGTTTTACACACAGATATGAGTTCCATCAAGGTCATCGCCATTATTAAAAGACTTTGTACCTAATTCCATTATATCACCCGGCAGAAGTTAAAGAATAGGTTTTACCTGTGAAAAAGAGAACTCACAACACTAGGGTCAAGGCTGCAGGACAGTGTGCAGGTTCTGTTCTAGAGGAGGAAGCTTTCCCCCACCACCCATTCTTCCCCTACCCCTACCCCGCCCCCCCCCCCCCCAGAATAAATCTCCCTTTCTCTAGAACAAGTGTGAGACAGTGGCCTTGTTTTTAACCAGTAAACACACTGCGTGGTGACAGGCATTCTAGATTTAGAGTTTTGTCTTTCTCTTTCAAAAGATTTTATTCTTAAGTAATCTCTACACCCCAAATGGGGCTTGAACTCACAACCCCAAGGTCAAAAACCTCTCCAGGGCTTTTTCTCTTAATAGGGGTTGATCAGGAATGCCAGCTGCCCTGTACCTGGGCACCTTCCAGCCTGTGGGGTATGCAGTCTCCCGTGAGGAGAAGAGGAAAGTGGAAGGAAGGTGCCAGTCCCATGGGCAGGGTCTCTGCTGAGAGAATGAGGGAATTTGGGGGGGGGGGGTCCCTGCTGACCCCAGGTGAACACACATTCTTGGACAGTCCTGCTCCTTACATTAATAGAGAATGTATTTGTAACTGGTTATCCCTTTTATCTTCGCTCTGGAGATAAAAGATTCTAGAACTCTCTAGAATTATTTACAATTACTGGATTTTCAAAAGATCTTCTTCTAGGAGTGAGTATCCCTCAAATCAAATGGTATATGAGAAAGTAAAAGGAAGAAAAAAAAAAACCCTGGGAGTGTTTGATCTCGATACATTTTCTTAATTCTCCCATCTTCTTATAAAATCCCAATGTGATCTGTATTTTTTTGCCAAAGTGCAATTCACATAACATTAAACCAACCATTTCAAAGTGCACAATTCAGTGACATCAGTATAATTACATTGTTGTACAATGACCATCTCTATCTGGTTCCAAAACTCCATCGCCCCAAAAGAAAACCCTGTGCCCACCAAGCAGTCACTTCTTTTGTCTCCCTGACAGCTCTCAGTCTCGTTTCTCTCTATGGATTTACTTATTCTAGTAAATAATTGTGTGATTCCCACGAATGGAATCACACAATATATGACCTTTGTGTCTCTCTTCCACTTGGCTCACTATTTTCTAGACTCTTCCGTGCTATAGCACGTATCAGTACAGTGGCTGAGTAATATTTCACTGTATTTACCTAACACATCTTGTTTATCCGTTCATCGGCCAAAACATTCAGGTTGTTTTCCCCTTGGGCTGTTGTGAATAGTATTGCTATGAGTATTTATGTACAAATATTTGAGTACCTGTTTTCAGTCCTTTTGGTATAAATTGGGAGTGGAGTTGCTGGAACATATGGTAAGGCTATATTTAACTTTTTAAGAAAGTGTGATTAGTTTCCTTATCTCCTCTGGCTTGATTAGTAACGCAGGAAAACAGTACCGCTCCCGACGGATTGCAGTGCAGCTGAAGCAGTCACTAGTCATAAATATTCTAAAACATCCTTCATTGAAGCTAAAAAGAGAGAATCTGGTTATTTATCAAGGAACTGGAAATGTTTCTAAACCAGTCGTAAAGTTAACTGAATAACCATCTTTCTTGGTGTTGTATTCACACAGGAGGCTTCTGGGTGATACTTTTAAAGAGGTTCGGGGGATGTGGCTCTAGGTTACAGGTGAGGGACAGGACTTATTTTTAGACTTTCCAGAATCTAGCACCTTAACCCCTACCCGCAGCCCTTTCCACAGCCCCTTCTCCAGTCGGCCAGACCAGACGTCTCCTTTCTACCCCCTGGGGCTGCCAAGGACCGTCCCCACCCCCGGGCGCAGCCCTCTTCACTCCCCATTGCTCCCCCACTCTCTCCCCACCCAGAGACACATACTGAGTAAAATTGACTTTTTCATCTAAAACAACTTCTACCAATGGAATAAATCCTAAAACAATAACCGTAAACTCTAATGTTGCTTATTTAGCCCTGATTTCATAATGTGCAGGAATCAGACCTCGTATTTCATCAGGTGCCACGTGGAGCTGAGCAGGGTCCAAACACAACCCAAGGGCTGCCGGGGTGGCTCAGTCGGTTGGGCGTGTGGCTCGTGGCTTCTGCTCAGGTCAGGATCTCAGGGCCCTGGGAAAGAGCTCCAAGTTGGGATCTGTGCTCATCGAGGAGTCCACGTGAGGATTTCTCCCTCTCCCTCTGCCCGCCCTCCCACCCCACCCCTGCATGGGGGCATGCTCCCTTTCTCTCTCTCGGTCCAATAAGTAAATAGATCTTTTTAAAAAGGATTAAGAAGGGATGACTGCGTGGCTCAGTTGGTTAAGCAGCTGCCTTTGGCTCAGGTCACCATCCTGGTGACTTGACCTGGGATCAAGTCCCTCGTCGGGCTCCTTGCTCGGCAGGGAGCCTGCTTCGCCCTCTGCCTCTGCCTGCCTCTCTGTCCGCCTGTGCTACTCTCTCTCTCTCTCTCTCTGACTAATAAATAAAAAAAAATCTTAAAAAAAAAAAACAAAGGATTAAGAAAAATAAATGCAACTCAAACTTCATCTGCTTCTAGAAAGTACCATCAAACAACCTCAAATGAGAACAGATTATAATACTTTTCACATCCGGGCATACAATGGAAATTTACTCGTAGCTACCCTGAGGCTGAGGGGAACCTGCAGCTCCTTCCTGGACTGGGTTTCTCATCCAACACCACGTCCAGGCAGGCAGAGATGTTCTCTCTCTCAAACAGCTAATGCCAACCCCTCTGCCCCTCCTGGTTGCCCACGTCGCTGAGAATAATGTTGGTACTGTCACAGCTTTTTTTTTTTTTTTTTTTTTTTTTTATTAAGTCAATCATCACTGCTGTCTTTCTCCCTCAGAAAATAGGAAGTTCTACCCAGGAGTTAAGTGGCAAAGAGCCGGGCTTAATGTCTGGTGGATGGGGGTTCAGCACCGGCTGTGTTTCTCACTGGCCACGTGACTTTGAACTACTTGGCCAAACTCCCTGTGCCTCAGTGTCCTCATTTTTAAAATGGAGACGCTGCGTCTACTTTACAGGGTATTGCCAGTGTTCAGAGAGTAATGCAGGTCCCATGCCTGGCACCCCGCTTGGCCGCAGATAGATGCTGTTGACATAGTAACCATTTCTGCCCCCCCCCGTTTCTTTTCTCCCCCTCGCTCCTCTGCCCCCCCAAACCCACCACCACCACCATCTCACACATTCCCTCAGAAGAGACTATGTTTGTGGCTTTAGGGGAGGGCCGAGAACAAAGCAAATAGGTTGTGGCTTCCCAGTTACCGTGTTTCAAAAACGCCACATCCTTAGAGGAACGAGAAAAGAAACACAGATTTGAAGCGGGGGAGGGCTCCATATTTCTCCGCAACTCCAAGCAGAATAAAACCAAAGCCAAAGCCAAACAAACTAGAAAAGACTGCCCTAGCTTGGGCTGCAAAGACCGTGACGGGGAAGACACAGGGTTTCGTAGCTGGAAGAGGTAGCAGACGGGACCACGGGCAGCCTCAGATTCCTTCTGCTCTGCCGTGCTCAGAGTACGACCTATAAAGGACCAAAAAATCTCTAATCCAGGAGCTATCAGTTGTGTCATAACAGAATTCTTTAAATATTAGGAGTTTGGGGCACGTGGGTGGCTCAGTGGGTAAAGCTTCTGCCTTCAGCTCAGGTCATGATCCCAGCGTCCTGGGATCGAGCCCCATATTGGGCTCTCTGCTCAGTGGGGAGCCTGCTTCCCCCTCTCTCTGCCTACTTGTGGTCTCTGTCTGTCAAATAAATAAAATCTTAAAAAAAAAAAATATTGGGAGTTTGCAGTGACCGGTAAGATCAGAAGGATGGAGACAGAAATTGTTTCCTTTGTCTACCATGGCCTAGCCGACCACCCCAAACTGCGTAGCTTAACACACAGCCGCTCATGTGCTCACATGCTACCTCGCCAGTAGGGCTCCGCAGGGACAGCCCGTCATCTCTGTTCCCCATAGCATGTGGGGGTTCGGAGGGGCTATGACATCCCTGACGGCCTCTCGTTCATTCTCCAGTCTCGCTCGCCGTGGCTTCTCATCACCCAGGGGTCTCTCTGAGCTTCTACCGTGGGAGCTGGATCGCAAAGGAGTAAAGGAAGGGGCTGCCAGGCCCTTTAAGGCCTAGACTGGGACCTGGCCTCGTCAGTTCCAGCACATCTGGGGGCTGGAGCAGGTCACGGCCAGCCCGGATTTAAGGGCTGGAGGGGTAGACGCCACCTCAGGTTGCAGGAGCGGCAGCAGCCTTCAAGGGAAGAGTTGTTCACAGTCACGTTTGGGGTTTGTCTGCCCCACCTGTAGAAACCGGGTGTACTTTAAATGGTTACACTTGGGCGCCTGGGTGGTGCAGTCCATTCAGCGTCTGCCTTTGGCTCCGGTCATGATCCCAGGGTTCTGGGATCAAGTCCCCATTAGGCTCCCTGCTCAGCAGAGAGTCTGCTTCTCCCTCTCCCTCTGCTTCTCCCCCTGCTCATGCTTTCTCTCTCTCTCTCGAGTGCTCTCTCTCTCCCAAGTAAATAAATGAAATCTTAAAAAAATAAATTTTTACACTTAGCACATTAATAATTTTAACGTAAAAGTACACAGTGATTACCCAATAACCTCTGTTGAAGACATAAGTGGTCTAGATTTCGGGGGAGGGGGCCAAAGAGCCCTTCTTGCTTCTCTGGTCTTGGAGTCTGTTGTCCTGGAGCCTTTCTTAGGGTTTGTGAAGGAAGTTTTTTCTCTTTCTGAGTCTTGAATGACTGTGAGTTTTGCAGAAGGCCCCAGTATGCGATCATAAGGGCCCTGGTCCTTCTCAAATTCCTGTGCTCCTGACTTTGGGTGTCGAGTCGAAAATTCCTGCCTGTCTCCCTGCAGGGCGCCAGGCTCCGCATCTAACCGGTCGCGGCAGAGATCTCCCAGGCCTTCTCCCCCTCAAGAGGGTGGTTATCAGGGGGACAGTGGCCTGTGTAGCACCCCTCATATGTAGAGATGATCTCACCTGTAGAGGGAAATGCTTCTAGTGCACAAAAACGGACTTAATCATGCCAATTAGCAGTGGCCGCGACATGTCCCATAGATCAGAAATAAGGAGGAAGTCCCAAGGGGCTTTGGGAAGCTTGTGGAATGTGGGAGCTTGGGGGCATCGTCTATCTGTAGCCGCCATGGGGTGGAGAAGATATGACTGAGCAGAAAACCAGCCAGGCCAGCCACTAAAAAGCCATTACTGTGGGATTATAGACTGCTGTTTGGGGAACATGGATTTTTTTTTTTTAAAGCTGTTTATATTTTCTGTAATTAGGTCCTTTTGTTAGTGTTTAGTGCATTTTTTAGATGCTAGTCTGGTCAGCTGTGCTAAGAGGAACCAAGAAAGAGGTTTTTGTCCAGTCTGGACCAGAGTTTTAAAGGGGAAGCAGCTTACCAGCCGCCTGACATGATGGAAACAATGGAGTGGTGTTGCCTGAGCCAAAGAGCCTCAAAGGGAAGGTAAACTGAGGGCAGCAGAGTCGGAAACCCTTGTTCAGCAGCCCTCCCCACACCAAGATGTGGTTCTCACGTCTGGGCCCATCTCTCCGTCCGCATGGTCTGTTACTCCCCTATTGGCCCAGACAAGAGGCCAAAAGGAACCTCAGAGGACAAGGAGAAGGAAGAGTGGCCGGGCATTGGTGGCCCAGCCCTGGAGTGGGTGTTGGCCGTGGAGTTCGCTCTCGAGAACAGAGCTAGCAAACAGAAAATCTAGTCTGAGACACGGGGGAGGAAGGGTTCAATTTGAGCATGAGCTGCTGGGAGCCAAGAGCCAGACACTCCGGAAGGAAGGAAGATTACTGAATCTTTTTTCTAGTTCAGGAGGGAGAAGACACACACAGACGCAGAGCCTCCAACCACTGCCCAGGCAGAGCAGAAGCAAGGGCCAGGGGTGTAGTGTGGTCTCTGAAGCGAAGCGGGGGACAGGGAGAGCTGAGATGGATGGCTGGAATCTACAGCAGAGATGGGGGGCAGAATAGAGCACTACCGTGGCAGGTGGGGGTGGGGGGAAGGCTGCTGATTGTGGGCGCATGAAGACTGGGACCACCGAGGCACTGAGGCCATGAGGCTTGGAAGGGTTGAATCACCCCAGACCTCTCCCCTTCAGCCCCCTTGGGGCTCTCACTGGAGAGCTGGGCATGGGTACCACTGTCACTGTCACTGTCCTGGTTCAGTCCTGCCCTTAGGATCTGTTCCAGGTATCCAAAACTGAGTAACACACTAGGCTAAGCCTCAGTGGATGAAAATAACAGCAATCCTTTATTTTGCATTTCGGGTAAGGCAAGGCAAGAACCACTCTGCTCCATATGTCTGGGGCCCATGGCTCAAATGGTTGGGGACAGCAAGGGGCTGGGGGCGCATCTCTTTTCCTGCAGGCTCAGGCCATCTCCCAATGGCTTCTCCTGTGTTCTCTCCAGCATAAAGGTCTCAGGGTAGCTAGACCTACAGGTGGCTCAGGGCCTCCAAAAGCAACCGTTTCCAGGCGCCCGAGGCAGAAAGAAATTTCAAGGCATTTATGATCTGACTTCAGAAGTTCCAGGTTATGTGTCTTCTCCATATTCTATTGGTTTAAGAAGTCCAAATTCAAAGGTACCTCTCAACAGAAGGAGTGTCGAGGAATCTGCCATCATTTTCAATGCATCTCACTGAGTCCGTAACCAAGTCCCCCTGCCGAACGGCCGGTCTGCAGATTCTCATGGACAGCAGCTGGGAGGCAGCAATGCGCAGGGCAGAAAAAGCAGGGACTTTGGAGGACACCCGCCTGCCTTCCTGTCTAGACAGGCTCCACCATTCAGCAACCGGTCGAGCTTGTTAGGTTACTTACCGTTCAGAGCCACGGTTTCCTCTGGTCGAACAGGAATCATACCATTATGGCGACCAGGGAAATGTATCTTTCAGATCTTCCAATGCGGAGCATAACCGACCAGTGCATCTGTCCCAGAGCCTGAGATTGGAAATCTGTCCTCTGATACTCATCCCCGGCTTGGTGCAGAGGCCACCCGGCTGGCGCTGCTCACCGGCACGACTAAGTACAAGAGGTCTACTCCTGGGAGATGCTGGACCCCTGGGATAGGCCAGCGAGGCTTGAGGACACCCCACCTCCTACCCCCCACAGCCCAACCGTACTTTCTTACTTTCTTAGAGCTGCTCCGGGGCACGAGAGCTCCTTCCACATACCCCTCCTTCCTTGCTTCTCTACAGAGCTCACACCTGGCTTCCTGCGTGTCAGTCTCTTGCAGAGTGTTCTTGTCTGGCACTGCTCTTGGGGGGAGTGGGTCAGACAGCCACCAAGTCACAATGTGGCGGTATTAAATAAATGGCTGCGTGAAAGCACCTCACCGAAGGCTGGCACGTGGTTGACCTTCATCCCACGAATTCTGAGTTCGGGCTGTGCAGGCTTTAGCCTGTCCGCCTGGGACATGATGGTGAGCAAAGCCCATAGGGACAATGTCACCCCCACCTGCTTGACGCGTCTTCCTGAGCCTCACTGCTGAGGGATAACGTCCCGGCTCTTCTACGGGGCGCTGAGAGCCTTTCAAAGCGCATTTCCACACGGCCCGCACCTGAGATCCTGCACACCGGAGCCTCGCTGCTCTCCTTCCATCTGACCTCTTTTACCCCCGGGGGCTTCGCACGCGTTTTTCCTCTCCTTGAAACGGCTCTCCCTGCTTGCACAGACCCCATACGGGATAAGCCCTTCACATCCTCCAAGATCTAGTCCAGTTGCGGGGCCCTCGGTCACCGGACAGAGCGGGCTTGGGCGCCCCCATCTCGGCGCGCCGCGACGGGAGCAGAGCCGCTGTGAGCTGTCCCTGCAGCGCCGGTCCGGAGCGCGGCCGGCTGGTGCCCCCCGAATCCCCGGCGCCCGGCCCTCGCAGGCCCGCAGCTCGCATCGCCGGGAGCACAGGCCATTCTCCCGCGCGGCCCGGGCGCGCGTCGCGGAGGCGGGGGCTCGGCTGGGCCGGGCTGCGGCCCGGGAGCCCCGGGGACCGCCCGGGACGCGCGCGGCGGGCGGGGGCCGAATCGCCGCGGCCGCCGCGGGGCACATGACTGCGGGCCCGGCCTCCGCCCCGCCCGCTTCCCCGCGCAGCTGCTCGCCCGCCGCCGCCTCCCCCTGCAGCGGCGAGCCGGGCCGGCCAGCGTCACCGCCCTGCGCGCTCCCCTCTCCCTCCCGACCGCGCCAGCCGGGGAAACCGAAAGCGAAGCGGCTCGTCCCACTCGCCGGCGGCCGGCCGGGAGCACGCGAGCCGGGAGCCCAGCGCCGGAGCCGGGGGCCGCGCGCAGCGCCGGGGCCGCGGGCGCCGCAGGGTCGCGGGGGACGAGCCGCCGCAGCCGCCGCCCCTCCCTGGTTCCGCGCGGTCGCGGGCGGGCGGGCCCGGAGCGGCGCGCGGGATGGGCAGGTGCTGCTTCTACACCGTCGGGACGCTGTCCCTGCTCCTGCTGGTGACCAGCGTCACGCTGCTGGTGGCCCGGGTCTTCCAGAAGGCCGTGGACCAGACGATCGAGAAGGTGAAGCGGGCGCGCGCGCGCGTGTGTGTGAGTGTGTGTGTGTGTGTGTGCGCGCGCGCGGGCGGCTGTGCGCGCTCCCGGTCGGGCGGGGGACGCTTCCAGCCCCCCACCGCCTCACTCCCACCCCCCAGTGCTGGACCTCGTGCCGGGAGCCGCCCTCCCCGGCAGGCCCCGGGCTGCAGCCCTCCTTTGCGGCGTGTGTTCTTGGGTGGACGGGAAAGGGTTAAAGAAGGATGGGGAGGCGGAGCTGGAACCGCGCAGCCCACTTCTCCGGGAGGCTTTCCCTCACCTCCTCCCGCTCGCCTCCCGCTCCGCGCCCCCCCTGCCTGCGCCCCGGTCTCTGTCCGGCCCCAGCCCCTCCCCCCCCCCCCCGTCAGGGAAAAACAAACCCGGGCCCGGGCGGGTCTGTCGCCGCGCGCTGCCGCCCTCGGAGCGGCCCGGGATGCGGAGCGGCGGGGCCCTGCGGTCCGCGGCGCTCGCGCCTGCCTGGGCTGGGCCCGGCCGCTGGGCGGGAGGCCAGGCCTCGGCCGGGTGACATTTCCGTCCCGCAGAGTCCCTGCTGGTTTCCCCCGACTGAGCCTGGGGCATCTCATCGCGACGGCCTGGGTGGCTTTGTCTCATCAGGGATTCGTGCTTTTCTTAAATAACCATAAGCTTCAGGCAAGGACGCGGTTAGATTCTTGAAAGAATCAGAGCCTGTCCCTTACCCTAGATGAGTGGGCTGGAGAGCTGGTCGTCTGGAAGACTCCCCGGTTCCTTCCTTCTTCCTTCCACCAGAGGAAAGAGGAACAAGAGAGAGTTACTGGGATCACTTTTTCTTAAAAAAAAAAAAAAAAAAAAATCATTGGAGCAGCCTTCCTCCTTAGAACCGTGGCCCCATGCGTCCTCTGTCCCATGGGTTTGCACCTTCTGTCACCTGCACTAAAAAGCCAGTTTGATCCCTGAACTCCTGGTTAGTCACGTTGTCTCGTTCTGGTGACAACAGACATATTCCTTTAACAGAGGTTGCCAAAAGCCATCAATTCCTTGGAATCTGGCCGCTGGAGGCAAATTTTTAAAAGGCAAAAGTCGTGGTATAACCTAATTTAATTTTAAAGTTCATGTTATTGTGGGAAGACGGAGCTCACTCTGAGCTTCTGGAAGACCGCTGTTGTCCCTGAGCTGTTGTCAAGGGAAAACCCAATACCGGTTTCTGTATTCCTGGCCACCTGCAGATCCGCGGCCAGATTGTTGAAGGATATAATCTCTTGCTTGGGTGACCAGAGTGAGAAGCAATCCAGTTATAGTCAGTCTGTGAATCTTCTTGGGTGGCTTTACAAGGTGGCTTCAGGGGAGCTCCGGGAGGTGAGGTCTCCCCCGGGCCTCAGGTATTGCCAGCCCTCAGATGCTCTGCGGCTCCCCCTTTCATGGGCAAGGAGGGAGGTGGCCTCGAGGCAGCTGGCCTGGGCCTTGACTTGGCACTGATACTTGGTGATCAGCTTTTGCATGTGGTTTTCTATGTAAGGACTAGACTCTGATCAGACTAACTCAGTATAGTACAGGGGACGCGGGTTTTCAGAATTCCCTCTCCCCATTATGGAATGCGGAGCAGCGTGGTATGTGAAATCAAGTGACAGAGCGCGCTTCAGCGGGCAGGAATATTGCAAGTCAGCCGGACGGCACGCATTACTGTCGAGTTCTCCTCTCCGGGGTCACCTGTAGTGTGGACGCATGGGGCAGTGGGACAGAGAGTGGGACTCTGCCGTCCGCACTCCTCCACACGGACCCTGGCTCCACCAGGAACTAGCTGGCGGCCCTTGGGCCAGGTGCTTAACCTTCCTTCATTCTGGGTTTCCCAGTCTGCAAATGGGAATAGTAACAACTCAGGAGAATAGAGAGGCTATACAAATTATTAGGGGAAAATGGGTAGTTTTCATGGACTATAGTTAGTGCTTCGTAAAGAAATTTTATTTTTGTTAGAAGCTGTATGAGTACAGACAAAATTCATGAGATTTGAAGTCAGACACCCTGAGTTTCAATCCTGACCTCACCATTTGCACGCGCTTTGATTCTGGGCAAGTTACTTAACTTCCCCGAGCCGGTCTCATTACTTGGGAAGGCAAGGGTGTTTGCTGTTTCAAGCTCGGTGGTGCATTTAGTGTGGAGCACACTCAACTCCCGCCGCAGGCCCTCGCACAGGCCCTTCCAACACCCTGTATTTAATTCTGTATCCAAATTTTTTGGGGGGAAGGTTGCTTAGAAAGGGTTCCTCACATGGTATAAGCTTCCCACGAACCCTGGACCTGCCTGTGTGTGTGCCACTGGGAGATGGAGAGAGCTAATGTGGACGGCCCCCAGACAGCCCAAGCAGGGGACAGCTGGTCAGTCATGGCCACCGCCATCATGGCCAGAGGGGCCATTGCAGAACGATTCCTTCATAACTTGGCCTTAGTTGGGTTGTAACGAAGTCCATCCACTCTGATGCTCCCAGTTCTTCGTTTTTTTTGTTTTTTGTTTTTTTCATGTGAAGATTATCCATGGCCTGGCTTGACTATATCAAAAAGAGAAGAGAGGAAAAGGGTGACATTCAGAAGAGGGGGTTTAGCTCATTGTGAGAAGCGTGGCAACATAATTTCTATTGGAATAATTTGCAGGGAGATGTTAATATTAAAGGGAGACTTCCATTTTGGCCGGTGAGTGGAGTGGAAGGAACCGAGACAGTTTGGTTCCATTCTGGGCCTCCCTTGTTTACCAAATGCCTCTATTGGGCAAGTCCTAGCAATTGGTTCTGCTTCAATTTTCTCAATTGCAAAACAGGCAGAGTAATGTCTCCTCTATGTTTGCTCACACCCACTTCTTGAGGGATATTCTGGGCATTATCTGGATCTTCTCTGTCAAGTGTTCTTTTGGGGATTTTTTTGGTTTTAAGATTTTTTTTTAAGATTTTATTTATTTATTTGACAATGATCAGAAGTTGGCAGAGAGGCAGGCAGAGAGAGAGAGAGAGAGAGGGAAGCAGGCTCCGTGCTGAACAGAGAGTCCCATGCGGGGCTCGATCCCACGACCCTGAGATCATGACCTGAGCCAAAGGCAGAGGCTTAACCCACTAAGCCACCCAGGTACCCCCCTGTTTTAAGATTTTATTTATTTTTTATTTGAAAGAGAGAGAGAGAGAATGGAAGTAGGGGGAGGAGCAGAGGAAGAGGGAGAAGCAGACCCCGTGCTGAGCACGGAGTCCGACACTGACGCCAGGCTTGGTCCCAAGACCCTGAGATCATGACCTGAGCAGAAATCAAGAGTCGGAGGCTCAGCTAACAGAGCCACGCCGGCGTCCCTGAAGCATTTTGACTTCCCTGAAGACAGAGCTTTGCAGAAACCTTTCCATCTCTGTTTCCCCCCCAGAGCCAGGAAAGGCAGAATTTCATGCTCTCCCTTGCTAAGCCTACCAGCTGTCCTGGCCCGTAGCACAGTTCGTGGTCTGTGGTGGGCACACAATAAATGCCTGGAGCCTCCTTTTTGGTCATTAGAGTCAAAAGAACAGTGTTCTAGGAATCAGCAGACCTTGGCTAAAATTCTTTTTGTCCGTTGCTAACAAATACTGAGATTAAGCTGAGCCAGCCAAGGAGCAAATACTGAATCCCTCAAAAGCTCAGTTTCTCACGTAGATGGGAGTAATAGGGACCCTGGCCTTAGGCTGGTTGCAGGAATGAAATGGAAGGATTGGCATAAAGCATCCAGTGCAGCACCTTGCAAAATGCCCAAATATTCACAGTTGTTATTGTTTGTAGCTGCATTTTGTCATCTGTGAGCTGAAGCTTATGTAGTAGGTAAGTTTCCTTCTCGTTGCAAACTTCCGGGACTCTGTGACACAGGCACGTGAGCTCTGTTCGAGAGCGACTTTGCAGCGCAGAATATTAAATTTGCCCTTAGACTCACTGGCGGTTTGAACATTTCCCAGAAATGGGAGTGCAGAGCCAGTCAGAGTCCATCCGGGCTGCCTGAAATGAAAAGTTCTGGCAAGGGAAGCAGTGGGAAGGAAAGAGACTGTTTCCATGTTTCCTACTCGCAGGCCGAGGAAGGATGACCGCATTGGATGTCAGGGATGAGACCAATGGGACAAATATTCTTTATCCTTGGCCGGGACCTGAGACTCTGGGCAAGCAGGAGCAGCTGGCCTCTTTTAGGAGCCAAAGAGCTTTGGAACTATGCTGCTGAGGCCTCAAGAAATAAAATTTAATCGTGGGTGATTTAACCAAATAACATTAATGTGGGGGGTCTTCTTTTTTTAAAGTCGAATTAGTTAAACATCTTCATGTCTGTTTATGTGAAAACGATCAACTCTATGTAATCTTAAAAGACTTCTTGCCTGCTATTTCCTTGAATTACTGCTTTTCAGAGTTGTGAAGACTAGAACCTTAGAGTAAGAAAAAAACCTGAGACATCACTGAATCTGTTAATTTATAGTCAAGGAAACTGAGCCCCTTTCAGCTTTAAAATAGATGGCGGTAGGCACCAAATTGTCTTTATATTAATGTGCTGCAGGAAAGGTAGAGAATTGACTTACCAGAGGCCAGATGGAGAGGTAAGGGTAGGGTTAGGCGTGCAAGCTGAGTCTCCTAAATCACTTTTCCCATCCCAAGGATGACCAGAGAGCCTGTTGCCAAACAATCCTGGTTTATTTACACCTGCAGTCCTAGCACAGCACTGGCACCTTCTTTCCTCTTGAAAGATCCCTGGTTTGGACAGTCAGTTCTATCCTCACATACCACACTGTCCTCCTCTTCTTAGCAATTAAGAAGAGCAAGGAGCTACAGCCCGTGCATCCAGCCCGTGGATCCAGAATGACGGGGATTTTTTTTGTAAAGCTGAAAGAGGAAGCTCATGGGAGAACCATAGAACAGGAGGGCCTGTAGAGGACAGAAGAAACTGGAAAGTCAGCAGGACCAGGCACTCTGCATCTCCCACTCCTTCCTCTGTTTTCCCCTCCCAGATAGTTTCCTCTGTTGACTCAGTGCGCCCAGGCTGTTTAGTCACTGGGGGCTTCCTCGGCCGCAGCCTTATGGGATGCTTCAGCTGCTGAAGCTCCCACGAGCAGGCTTTATCTCGTGGTTTCTCCTTTCTAAATGTGTAACAGACTAATGTGATCCGCTCAGCGCAAGCAGAAGTCATAGACTCTTAAGCAGAGGCAGTAACCTTGCAAGATGCGTTAGCTCCTAAGCAAAATTACCCGTCGCCTCCCTGGCTTTTAGAAATGTGATCTTGTGATAGTAAAATCGTATTACGTTTCTTTCAATATCTTACTAATTCTTAGCGACCATGAGTGCATTCATTAACGGTCAGGGCAATGGAGTAAACCCGTAGGTCTCACTGCTGTCCCTAGACCCTAGGAACCACATCAGAATCACTTAGAGAGTTTCAAAACGCAGATGCTGCCAGGCTTGCTGAGCCAGACTCCTTAGCCCCGGCCCCCAAGTTAAAACGCTGACCCTGACTGGTTTGGATGGTCCTTGTGGCAGCCCACATCTTTGTTCCTCGAGATAGCGGTTCCTTTTTTTTTTTTAACCTTTGTATTTTATTCTTTATTTTAATTTTTCTGATAAGAAATACATGCCATTCTACAAAGTCAGATACAACAAAAAATAATAAAACAAAGATAACTACTGTTGACATAGTGTTAATCATTCCACGATTTTATTTATGCACATGTAGTAACAAATACACTTTTCAAAAATGGGGTGCTTCTGTTCCCACTTTTATTTATTTTTCATTTCTTCTGGTATAGTGGGTATGTGAAAGAGATGACGATTCCAGCAGAAGATGTTACTCTTCGTGGATACTGTTGTTCTTCAAGTTTACATTAAAGGAAGGATTTGGGTGGGGGGAGGGGAAGGGTGTTGCTTGTGAGAACTTGTGAGAACTGTTCTTGCTTGCTTTTTTTTTTTCTTGCTTTCTTAATAAAGTGCAAGATTTCATTCTGTCGGGTGCAGCAAAGGGACCATCTGTTCTGCCAGACATTTGCTTGTGTCCTGGGGAAGAATCAGCAGGTGGGACTGTAAGACCATTAATGAAAACATAGGATGTTGGCCAAGCGACTAGGCATTTATGGCCTGTGTCATCGGGAAATATTCTGTATGTACATGGTATACTAAATGCGGGGACCATTTTTCATCAACGCTGGTAACCAGTCAAAAGCGACAAAGGAAAATAAGGCTACTTTTTGGTGTTGCTGTCTGTATCGAAAAGTGTTTTTATATATATGCTTTGGCAGTCATTCATTTATTTAGCAAATATGTACCAAGTGTGGACCATTTGTGAGGCAATGTGCTAGCAGCTGTGGATCCAAGAGTAAAGTAGACACAATCTTACCCTTGCAGAATTTGTAAACTAATTCAAATTTTGGGGGTGCAGGCCCCTTTACACTCTTAAATTGAAGACCCAAAAGGCTTGTGTTTCTGTGAGTTGTATCTATCAATATTTACAATATCAGAAATTAAAACTGATAAATTTTTATAGCACCAGAGTACCCAAGCACGTATTAGCTGTCAGAGCAATGACACCGTTACATGTCTTACGGCCTCTGGAAAACTGCTCTCTACAGTCATGAGAGAATAAGCATGAAAAGGGCAAATAATGTCTTAATATTATTATGAAAATTGTTTTGACCTTGTGGACCCCCCGAGAGGGTCTTGGAGACCCCCAGAGGTCCTCAGACCACACTTTGAGAGCTGCTACTCTAGTTTTCATTTAATTAATTATGCTGATTTTTAGAATAACTTAAAAAAAATAACATAGTATCTCTGTTACATTTCTGTAAGAGCAATTCAGAAACTATGTTATTAATCGGGCCACCAGGATTTTGTTTGGTGGGTTGTACATGCCTTCCTTCAGTCTCCACACAGGCCCATGGGTCAAGTTCGTAGTGTGGATTTTCGGCACTGTAGCTTCAGTGACTCTCTTGTCGTCCCCGTGTGCTAATCGAAATAGACAAGACCATGCGCATCTCTATAATTGAATTATTTGAAAAATCGCCTCTAGCCTCAGCCCTGCCTATGACGATGTCAGTCCTTATGTCAATCCGTAGGACATACTTTAGTACTGGCTTGAAAGCTCCCTTTGAAGGTGGGGCCCTGTCATGTATAGCTGTGTGTCATCTTCCCATTGCATCAAGTGCAACGTTGTGCATAACAGATGTTTTAAGTATTACTTGGTGAATGCAAGAATGAGTAAATGAAGACGTACATCCTTGGGGATGATCTTGTTTGCTTATTATGTATCATGTTGTTTATCTTCACAGTTTTGTTATACTCTGTAGGCCAGTGGTCATTGCCTCACTAGACCTTTAAAATCTCCAAACTTTGTCCAATAGTCCCAGTTTCTAGCTTCTCCTGAAGCATGTGGTTGTTGTGCGTGCTCACCTGGCCACCGTCCGGTGCGACATCTGTCTGGGCAGAATGAGGCCACCCTTCAGAGGGGACCTCCCCCCCGTTCCCATGACCCTCACATTCCTGCTGGCTCCCAACCTCGGAGGCCCAGGGAAGGAGCCCTTTGTGATATCCTGCCTGCTCTGCTGTTGTTCTTAGAATAAAGAAATCACCTGTTTGTATCTGAACCTTTTTACCAAAAGAAGGGAAATGGGAGGGTGGTGTGTTTAACAAAAATGGAAGAGGGCACAGTTCTCTGAAGAAGTGAATATTATCCGCAGGGTTTGACACCAAACAGATGGGCAAACCCACGGCCGCGACACTCAACCACGCCGGCCTGGCCCCTTCAGCATCTGCGTGTTACGGGCTTTCTAGAGACGGAGAGGCAGATGCCATCGTTAGAGCAGGGTTACCGCTCTGGCAAGTCCCACCTCAAGGGGAGTTGCTTTCGACACGGTCCTTCTGATGGTCAACAGTACTGGAAGGAGAGGGGACGGCGATCCTAGCAGGCGCTGGAGGCATCCCTCACATCCAGCCAGAGATGTAATCACAGCCCAGCAGGTTGTGCAACAGTAAGAGTGGCCCTACGGGGTAGGCGCGGAGCCCGGGCATTGTTTCCATGGGCCCCTTCTCGAGTCACGTCTTAAAAATCCTCCTCCTCGTCCGCTCCTTCAGCCACCCCCTCCCCCCCCACACACATCTGCACGCACATCTGTTTCTCCAGGGTTCACCAGACCCTTGATCTGGTTTCCAGCTGGTGGCTGCTTTCTCTCCCTTTGGGCTGGCAGTTCTCAGCCTTGGCTTCACATTTATTATCACATGGAAGCGTGTAAAGAGTCATCTTGGGGGTGGACACCTGGGTGGAGGGCTCGGGTCATGCTGGATCGAGCCCCACGTCGGGCTCTGCTCAGAGCCTGCCTCTCCCTCTGCCTCCGCCTGCTGCTCCCCCTGCTTGTTCTCTCTTTCTCTATCTCTCTGTCAAATAAATAGAGAAAACCTAAATTTAAACAGAAGTCACCTAGCGGCTTTGTAGCCGGAGCTTTCAGGGACGGCTGTCGCCCGCGTTGTCCCTTCTGTCATTTATAGACGGAGTAGCAGCTTCCGCATCAACTAATGTGTGAACATAAGCTGTCAGATCTCATTAGCTGACATTATTACAATTGCAATTAAAGCAAAACGGGCTCATCAACAGTGACATTAAAAATGCCAATGTATTTGCTCCTGAGTGAAAATAAGGTCAGAGAGTTAGGGCAGAATGCGGATGGCAGCTTCTTTCCTGTCCTGCAGCAGAATTTAAAAAAAGGAAAGCAGTACAGATGACATACATGACTACGAGAGTCTGCACTGGGTCTGCTTCGTTTCAAGGAGAAAAAAAAAATTATTTATTTTTAAAGATCTTGAATTGCGAGAGAAAGTGCACCCATGCGGGAGAGAGAGCATGCGCATGCGCTCATCACAAGCGTGGGAGAGGGGCAGAGGAAGGAGACGCAGGCTCCCCGCTGAGCAGGCATCCCGAGGCAGGGCTGGATCCCTCCTGACCTGAGCCCAAGGCCGGTGCTCAACCGTCCACCGTCCTCGGAGCCACCCAGGGAGAAATTTTAAAAAACAAAGCAAACCAGCTAGTATTTTGGTATTTGGTGAGTTTTATGAACGGGGAGTCTGGTGAGGACCATTCCCACGCATTCCCACGCCGTTGGGCCAGGTTGTCAGGGTTGGTCTGCGTCATCTCCGGGTGAATGTAGACCCTGTAGACAGCGATGTGGATGGTCAGGTTGTGCGGAACCATCCAGTGGCTGTCTGGTGAGCTAACAGAACAACCGGTAGCGCTCTTGAATCCTGGAAGTTGCCTTAAAGAATTCCCCATTCCCGTCTAAGCGTAATGCATTATCTTATCCTTATCTTATTCTTATTCTTATCATTTGCAAGTGGCTTATACCAGGACAGCTGCTTCAGCAACCCTCTAACCCTCTTCCTCCCGCCTTCCCGGAAGATCTCTGTCGGGCTGGCTTGGATGTGTTGTGTCCTGTGGCTGTATTCTGTCAGGGCAGCTCCCACACCAAGCCGCTGACCCAGCTTCTACCCTGGGAGCAGAGGGTGGTTGAGTGTCGCTGATGCAAGAAAGTGCCTGGGAGGGAATGACAGATGATGACAGGTGACCTCCTGCGTCCCCTGAGTGAGGCAGGGGAAGGACCTTGGGCTTTATCCTATGAGCACTGGCGAGAGTGTCTGCTCCCATAGACACGTTTCATAGAACTTTCTGGAGGCTGAGGTGGAGCAAGGATTTGAAAGGATCCTGGAGAAGAGAATGTCTGTAGTATTGCTGCCGCCCAGGCCACCTCCGGGATCAGGAGTTGAGATGGAGAAGAAGAGTACAGGGTTTAGGATTAATTAGGGGAGGAAAATCGTAGGTCCATTTTTGGTCACACTGAGGGATGTCCAGATGAGGAGGGGATTTTAGGATGGGTCCATACAACTGAGAGGATCCAAATAATTATTACTTTCTTTGGGCTGAATTACTGGGCCTCGCACATCAGTGTTCACTGGCTGCTTCACGCGTGGCAGTTTTGTGTCCTTAGCTAAATTTCTTCGTCAGAACAGGGCCCATGTCTGTTGGGCACATAGAAATCTCTCAATCTGTACATACTGGCTAATTAGCTGAAAACAAGTTTTTCGGTTTAAATGATGAATTTGGTTGTTGACACTGCAGATTCACCACACGACTCCATAACCTTCCTAATCTCTCTTTTGGTAGTAGTACTACAATATTACGCCTGGAAAAATCCATCATGTTCTACTTGGGTACAATTTATAGGCAATATCCACGTCACATTGTAAAAATGATTTAGGACCTTGCCCTGAGATTTAACTTCGTGTAACTGGAAAACTCGGTTAATGACGGGGTTTGAGTGGTAACAGTCGCCACCAACAGCAGAATCCTCCGTAAGAAAGATCAGTTATTCCCAAGCTATATTTTCGTGTTTAAATTGTGCAAAGGGCTCCTTGGGACCAAGGGAACTGGTTTGTTATCTTGGGCAGAATTAATGACTTCTTGTGCCAGACATTTTCCGGGCTTGAGGTTATATTACTTGTTTGTTTCTAAATCCATCCTTTGCGGAGCAGGCCCCTGGGAGTGCACAGTCGAATGCTCAGAGGATCTGGGGATAGAAATTAGAAGTTTCAGGTCAAAATGAAGCCCTCTTCTGGACCATCCTCTGGCAGGAGGTTGAGGTGCTTTTTGGGGGCTCATTAGCAGGACGGGGCAGAGAAGCTAGCAGGCTTCTCTTCGGTCGGCCCCTCACTGAGCCATCCTGGGAGTTGGCCATGACTCCACACAGCCGCCCTGGTTTCCTTCCCTCCAGAGGTAAGGCCTGACTCCGCAGGAAGCGCGGAGTCTATGGAGGGGTTTCTGCATAGATTTACAGTCTCCCGGGGGCTGCGGGGTAACACACAGGATGCCTAGACACATCTGGATTCCAGATAAGTAGGGCATAATATTTGAGTGGGTACGTCTCTTGCAAGATTTTGATTCACTTCAGTTTCTTGTTTGTTACCATCTGCCGTATTTACTTCATCTCTCTCCGACAGCCTTTTTCTGGAATTATTTGAGTATAAGGTGCAGATACCCAATTTTTGGCCCTGAATCCTGCAAGCATGCGTCACCTAAGAATGAAAGTACTTTGTGACACACTCCATGCAGTATTTGGGGCGCACCCGGGCGTCCTCTGTTTTTAAATGCTAGATCTGGCAGCTCTTCCCCTGGGGGATTTGGTCTCGGGCAGCTGCTAGCGGGGCCAAGCATGGAGTTTATGCAAACCCACAGACCTGGACTGGGTCAGATTCGATTTGACTTCCTGGCTGTGTGACCTTGGGAACACCAGCACCACCATTTCCTTATCTGAAAAAAAGGAATTTTTACCTTGCAAGGTCCGCGTCAGGCTTGGAGATGATGGCCCAACGCCCTAGCCCAATCCCCGTCACCTAGAGACTCTGGAAGTAGGAGCTGACCCTGGTCGTAAGGGTGCCGGAGGTGAATGTCAGAGGAAGGACATAAAAATAAGGAGGTCGGGGACGCCTGGGTGGCTCGGTTGGTTAAATCCTCTGCTTTCAGCACAGGTCATGATTCCAGGATCCTGGGATCGAGCCCCGCATGGGGCTTTCTGCTCAGCGGGGAGCCTGCTTCCCTGCCTCTCTCCTCTTGCCTCTCTGCCTACTTGTGGTCTCTGTTTGTCAAATAAATAAATAAAATCTTAAAAAAAAATAAGGAGGTCACTGTATTTATGAGCTACCCTCTGTTCTTTCATTCCCTTTCTCCATCTGCACTTGCTGTGTGTACACACCCGACATGCGGTCCGTTCTGGGACTCGACAAACACGGAGCATCGTGGCGCGGAGCAGAGGAGACACATTAACTGTGCAGGAAAGGCCAACGCTCGGGAGGGCAAGACTTGGGTGGAGGAAGGAGCGAGGCGTGTCTGGGTGTTGACTCCACTGACAGGGGTTGCGGGGGGGGGGGGGGGGGGGGCGATGGCGGTGGAGGCCGGAGGCAGATGGCGAGGAGAGCCCCAGGTCCTACGGGAACCTGTTCCCCGTGTGGCTCTGGCGGGCTGTCACGGATCGCGTCTGTCGTTGGGCTGTGCGTTTGCTCTGTTCGGTTAAGGACGCTCCATGTTCGTTTCTATCCCCAAACTGCCCTGGTCGCCTTGAGATCCGGAGGAAGAAGTTCACATCAGACTTTTGTAAAACCAGGCAGCTTTACCCTCCCTTCCAGGGAGGATTTAGCCCTCCTTTCTGGAAATGCTTCTTGTCTTTGGATGTTCATGGCCTAAGAGCTGGACGCAAACCAGAGGAAATCACCTCGAGCCGAGCAGTTAAGCCATCTGTGCACTCACACTTGCTGGCTCTTTCGAGATTCGTAATTCTGAGGCGGTTTTCTTTCGGTAAATGAGACTGCGGGTCCTTTCTGACTCTGAAATTCTTCGCAGACTGGGACGCTTGTCGGGAGGAGTTAGCAAGGAAGGCAGCGCGCTCAGTCCGCGTTCTGGGCCCGTGGGGTGGGGGGAGAAATACTGGGGAGGCGGAACCCGGGGTGGGGGATGGCGGCTCCTGGAGCTTTTGTGGGACAGCGGCCGCAGCTGGCCCGGCATCAGCCTCGCCTTTGTTTTGCAAGGACCGAGGAAAAGCCCAGATGAAGCGGGTTCTCTGGGGGCCCACTCCCTCTCCTTTCCCTCAGGCCCCACTAATGACATTTTATAGAATCCGAGTTTCTGTCTTTGATTTTCACTTAAAAAAGAAAATAAGGGCATGATTATTTTTTCAGCTTCCAGAAGGAATTTATTTCTGCTGTAAGAAAAAAAAGAATCCTAACGATGTGGAAAACTTGGAGAACAGAAGACCCCTCCTGGTCCTGTCCCAGAGAGACGTGTGATTGGATGGTTAGCGTAGAGGCTTAGAGGTGTTGATGGCAACTAAAACACTGACATTTTTAAATTATCTGGATTTAACCCCCCCTCCATATTTTCATGTTTGCCTTTTATCTGCCAGTCTTGTGCACATGCATATATATTCTACACGGTCTTTCTCCATTTGACAAAGATCATGAACATGTTCCTTATTTCTGTGTAGTCTTTATCATTTTAATGGTTGCTTTCTCCTCCAGCCTGTGAGTTATCATATTTACTAAATCATTCTTTTCTGTTTGACATTTTGGTTATTTCTGATTTTATGCTAATTCCTCGTTGTCTCAACCTAAACTGAATTACAGACGGAGCTATAAGACAGGATCATGACTAAAGACTTCCTGTGTGGTCTCTTTTGTCTTTTATCGTTTAACATTTGCTGGACTGTCAACCGTGCAATGGACATGATTCCTTGTTTCCTTTATTTTTTTTTTAAAGATTTTATTTATTTATTTGACAGATCACAAGTAGGCAGAGAGGCAGGCAGAGAGAGGAAGGAAAGCAGGCCCCCCGCTGAGCAGAGAGCCCGATGCGGGGCTTGATCCCAGGACCCTGGATCATGACCCGAGCCGAAAGCAGAGGCTTTAACCCACTGAGCCACCCAGTGCCCCTCCTTGTTTCCTTTAAACCGAGAACTTTGATCCCCACCCTGAAGGTGGCAATAATCAAGATCACAGTTACCATTCGTTGAGCGTTTGGGTGTGGCCTGAGATAAGCACTCTGCGCAAACCTCATTTCATCCTTACTATTCTCCTAGCCAACCCCTCCTTCCCACTTGGACCCGCTTAACCTTTTAAAACACGTCTCTCCTGCCTGTGTTGACTCAAAATAGGCAATGTGGCACAGAAGTTAGGAGCTTCAAGTAAAAAATCCAGCCTAGGTGAGGAGAGACCATTTGAAAGGTCTAGTGCAGTAGGAAGCAGGGAACGTACCGTAGGGAGAACACTGACAGAGTGACCTCCTGGAGCCAGTTTTGCTGGCAACGAGGGAGAGTAAACAAGACTGAGAAGGAGAGAAACTTAACCAGAGTTTGGCTAATGAGCATTTTTTTTTCCACCTTGTTGAGGTGTGATTGACAAATACAAATTATATATATTTGGTGTTGAGCTGTGTAAGTTCTTTGTGTATTTTGGATAGTAACCTCCTATCAGATATATCATTTGCAAATATTTTCTCCTCTTCAGGAGATTGCCTTTTTTGTTTTATTGGTGGTTTCCTTCGCTGCCCGAGGAGACTTACCAAAAAAATGGTGCTTTGGCTAATGTCAGAGAAATTACTGCCTGTCTCTCTTCTAGGATTTTTATGATGTTAGGTCTCACATTTAAGGTCTTTCATCTATTTTGAGTTCACTTTCATGTATGGTCCTGGAAAACAAAGTCAGTGGAGGGGAGTGAGAAATACAGGCTTCCTGTTCTGGAATGAGTAAATCAGGAAACAAAAGGCACAAGATAGGGAATCTAGTCCATGGTACTGTACGGATACTGGAGGGTGGCAGATGGTAGCCACACGTGTGGCGGGCGCAGTATTATGTACAATTTACTGACTCACTATGTTGTACACCTGAAAGTAATTGTAACATTGTTTATCAACTATACTTAAATTAAAACATGTTTTTAAACTGTATACATTTAAGGTCTACAGCCTGACGTTTTGAATAACATCTACACTGTGGAATGATTATTATAATCATACTAATTAACATATCCATGTCCTCCATAGTTGCCTGTGTGTGTGTGTGTGTGTGTGTGTGTTGGGGGTGGGGGGTGAGAACACCTAAGATCTATTCTCTCAGCAAATTTCAGGTATACCAGAAAGAGTTATTAACTATAGTCACCATGTTGTACATTAACAGGCATCTTGTTCCCATCGATCGGTGGGAATATATGGTTCAACTCATTAGTTAGGAGGGAAAAAAAAATGGGAGTGTGGAGGGTCTGCATCTGGCCTGGTCAGGTAAAGGAAGGATAAACAATGGGGGGAAACTTATCCCAGTTATAGGGGAATTTTTTTGCAGTAAGCCATTTCCTGGAACACAGAAGGGGGTGGAGGTTCCTGAACTGTTTACCGTTTTCCAGGAATGTGGGGCTCTGGTAAAATTCAGCATCGCCAGGAGCTCAGGTTTGGAGTGAGTCCGGGTGGGAGGCTGACTCCACCTTGCAAACCTTAGGCATTCTCCTAACCTTGGAGCTTTGGTGTCTCGAAGCGTAAAACAGGGAAAATGATTTTCATGTTTTAGGCCATTCAGGGAATTACATGAGATAAAGGGCAGTATAGTGCCCGGCTCTTGATAAAACTCTGCAGCTCCAAACCTCCCATGGCTCCCCACTTCCTGTCAGATGAAATCTAGGCTCCTGTGACCCGAACCTTTCTTTCTAAGTGAATACACAGTCACACCCACTGCTGTCCCATCTCTGTATGTTTTATTGTCTCCTTCTCTACACCCACTATCTTTCCAGTTAAGCCAAGGGTTCCGAGAGAGACGGACACGGAACAGGCAGGCAGGAAGGGCCCACTCTGCCAGGACAGAGAGGATAGTGGAACCAACCCCGGCTGTCCGTAAGGTGTCCACCCACGTGACCTTCCTCTCTTTGCTAAGTTTTTATGCATTCTCCCTGGCCCATTGTAAGGACTGCCGTTCTCCGTCTCAGTTCTTAGAGTCTCTTCTCTAAGCACGGTTGAGAGCCTTTTCTGGCAGCCTCACTGACCAGCTGTCACATGCTACCTTATATTGCGGAATTACTTGCCTGTGTGGGTCGGTATTCCCCGAAGTAGGGGGCGTGCTTTTGGAATGGGTCATCTCTGATCATGCCTAGCAAGTATGCAGTGTTTTGATGATTCACATTCATAGTTCTATATTTTGCAGGAAAACCAAGGGTCTAGCACTGCTTCAGATAGTTGTTAGGAAGAGGGTCATGGAGGGACATGGATTTTTTTCCCATCCACGAAAGGAGCTGCTGCTCTTAGCTCTTTAGGGTTCTGGTTTACTGATAAGATGCACAAACTGACAGGTGCTAGATTTCCCAGGTTTATGTGATTATAATGAAGGTATTACTTTCCCGTATCTGAACATAACTAAAATGTCCAGGGAGCAGACACCTGCTCTGGGTACTCTTTAAAGCTCCCTTGGCTTTGTGGCTTGGGATCTGCTCTTGTAAGATCTGGCACTGTGACTTCGCATGTGACCATCCATGCCTTTCTTTGGCACCTCTCTGATGGCCTCCTGTCAACTACTCCTCATGGCGCCGTAGTGGCCAGGTGGTGGAAGTGGCCGCCTCTTGATTTCAGCTCAGGTCATGATCTCAGGGTGGTGGGATCGGCCCCAGTGTTGGGCTCCACGCTGGGTGTAAAGCCTGGCACTCTCATGCTTGCTCTCTCTCTCTGAAAGGAAGAAAGAAAGAAAAAGAAAAAAGTTCTTCTTGTCCAGCATCTTATAAGCAAAGTCGGTGGAAGCTAGTATTTAATTGTTCCCTCTCTCTCTCTCCTTTTAAAAATATTTTATTTATTTATTTGTCAGAGAGCGAGAGAGGGCACAAGCAGGAGGAGGGGCAAAGGGAGACAGAGAAGCAGGGTCCCCGCTGAGCAGGCAGCCTGACCCGGGGCTCCATCCCAGGACCCAGCAATCATGACCTGAGCGGAAGGCAGACGCTTGACCCGCTGAGCCCTCCAGGCATCCTGTGATCAAGTATTCCAGTACTCTGTTTTGTTGATTGAATAGATATTTGTCCAAGAACTGCATTGTTCTAGACACTGTGGGGAAGATCAAAGGGAAAAAAAAGACCCTTTCTTTGGGTCTTTTGGGTTAGCGCCTTCTTTTTGAAAAAGCCAATGGTTAACCTCATTCAGTTCCATACTGAGTAGATGCACTGTCCTCATTTTTGGTCGCAGATTTGGGCTGCTTCATGTTGATCCCCATTAACTTTGATTTTTATCAGGTGTTTTTGATCCTGACCACTTTTTCCCCAAGAAATCCCAATGTAATGTGTTATTGGGTTCAAAAGAAGGCGTGGTGCATCCAGTGGAAGAGGGATACCCAAGGCATTCATGGGAGAGGATGTCATTGCCTTGCCCCATTCTGGAAATTTATGGACAAGAAAAAGAGCTCCTTATTTTAATGAAGTCAGACAACTTAAAAAATATCTTTGGACCTTCAAAGTCCTCTAGAAGATGAATTATAATTTATGTATTATATTTCTCATAGTTAACATATCAGTTTTAGGTAGGTTAAGTTCATGTTACTAGGGTATTTCTGGAGGCTAACATGTATATACTTTGGTGGAGAATCTCTACCATACAACTTGTATCGCTAAGATGTATAGTATAATTTAAACCATGTACCAGGTTTTTGGTCTAAATCATGTAGGAGAAGTTAAACTTAAATTGCATTCTATTATGAGTCATATATTATCAGTATGAGCGCATTTCTGCAAGCATAGTTATGTTGAAATAAAGTTTTAAAAAGTAAAAAAAAAAAGTGTAGTATATTTTTACCCATTTTAAAATAACTATTATATGCAGAAATAGGGTCGGAGGGTAGAGAAGAGCCGCACAGGATTCCAGCCCCAGCGCCGACCTTCACCCACACCCCTTTACCCTTCTGGAGCCCCGGAGTTCCATCTTGCCAACCTCAGGACCTTTGCAGTTCTGCGGTTCTCTGGCTCTCAGCGTGACTCTCTCCAGCTCCTCTCCAGGTAACTGAGATAGGAGAGGAGATAAAAGACCACCAGCTTCTAGAAAAGCCTGCCTCAAGTTGGTGATTCAGCTGCTCCGGGGCTGGGCAGAGGAAGACCCAGGCATGCCGGGCATGTGGGGAGGACTTCACCCAGGAAAGGCTGAGCTGAATGTGGAAGATTGGAGGAAAGGAGTTTCATGGTTTGTCTTTGAATTTTTCTGTCTTGTCAATCTGATCTTATTTGAGAAAATCACTAATGATAGTAAACACCAAACTATTTCAATAATGTGTGGTTTGAAGAGAAATCTGACCATTGGACATTTTGAGCAGAAGCCGAACCACAAATAATCCCCAGTTCTAGGGCATGGCCGACTCAGGGATGTAGTTTATATCCAGCCCCCACCCAGACCACTAGCTTGACTTCAGCGAGCTTGGGTTCTCTGCATCTGCCCATCCCAGAGCCACTTTGTTCTTGGCTACAAAGATTTTCTATTTAATAATAGAGCCGTATCATTCCTTCTGATAAGTCGGAGGCCTAGACTGTTAAAATGGGACATTCTGTCCTGGGCTGTGTCACAGTACATGGTAGCGTGTGGTATCTATCAGACATGTTTTGAGGCTGGTCCCGTTGTCTGTTGTCACTCGGAGCCTCACGACTCCAGGTGACCTCAGTGCATGCTTCTCTTACCATCTAGTCTCACTGTTTCACCACTGGCCATGTATCGTCCATACCAGTCAAATCCATTTTCCTCTTTCGATTTTCTTTTTAAAATTATTTTCCTCTTTCGATTTTCTTCTGAAAATGTTTTAAATGTCTGTTTCTTCATTGGTTGTAAAAAAGTTGGAGAGTACTGAAATTCACCAAGTAGGAAATAACAATGGTCCAGATTCCCAATACTCCAGAGTTAATGACTGTTCATCCTTTGGGTTGTCTATTCTCAGTCTGTCTCTTTTTCTTGTGTACTTCAATACCCTAAAAAATGAGGATTTTTCCCGTCTGTTGAGGACGGTTGGGACTACTACATAGTAAGTTTCGGTCTCTTAACCTGGAGTGCTGTGTTAATCAGGCCTCCGTTGCAATGCTGCGTAACACACAATCTCCAGGTCTTGGTGTCTTATAACAGTGACATTTGTTTCGCACTCGTGGTGTGCAGGGGGCTGCACATTGAGCTGGGCTGGCCTCCATGAGCTTCATGTCTGGTCCACACATCACCGTTTTAGGGCCTTGGCTGAAAGATCCACAGCCATCCGACGTGTGCTCTTCTCTTGGCGACGGCCGATTGGTGGAAACCCCAGCCTTCTAAGGCCTGAGCCCCAGATGGGGGCACCGCCATCCCACCCACATTTCATTGGTCAGATCAAGTCGCTTGGCCAAGGCTGAAGTCAGCAGGGTGGAGAATACTCCTCCCATGGGGGACCAAGATGTATGGGTTTGTTAGGGCTGCTGTAACAAATACCACAGACTTGAACGAAGGAAGTTCATCGTCTCATGGTTTCGGATACTGACAGTCTTGAGATGAGGGTTTCATCCAGGGGGATGTCTTCTGAGGCCTCTCTCCTTGGCTCGCCAGTGCTGTGTCTTCTTCTTGTGTCTCCACATGGTCTTTCCTTTGTGTGTATTTAGCCCTAAGCTCTCCTTCTTAAAGGACATCAATCATACTGGATTACAGCCCACCTGAATGACCCCACTGACCCTCGGGTTTCTCTTTAAAGACTCTGCCTCCAAATACGGTCACATTCTGAAGTACTAGGCATTAGGGTTTCAAGATCTGAGTTTGGGAGGGGACCCGTAACACGCAGTAAAGATAGGAAATGAAGGAAGGATTGTCGATAACAGACCGCAAGCACCTCACATCAGTAAGGCTCAGCTTCCTCATCTTTTAAGACAGGGATAGGCATTTCTACGTTATGGTTTTATTAGGGACTGAATGAAAAAAATTCCTGTGAACCCCCTGCTGGTGGAGATGGTAGGAATGGGTGTAGTTCTACCTCTCATGGAAGGACCGAATCCAGCCATCTTGGGCCCATCACCTTGTTGTTCTACCAGCCGGGCAAGCTAGGAGTGTGCAGTGCTTCTCGACTTTCCTCTGCAGCTGTACCATCCGTGGAATCTCCATGACAAAGTCAATAGGGCTTTTTGGGTGTTCAATCTATGACCTTGGTTTTGGTAACACCATTTGTACCCATGAGCTATGGCTACCATCTTTCCTTTACTACAAGTAGTTATTGAAGACCTTTTATGGCTTAATAGGGCTGTGGGCTTCCTATTGACCCGAGGCACGGCCTTCCTCCCAAAGGACCGCAGTTGAATGCCTGTGGGAACAGTAAGTGAGCCAGGAGGTCAGAGCAGGGAGCGTCCCTCTCTCTGCCTCTTTGTTCAAAGCCAACTGCCTCACACAATGTCCTTTTGGTTTTCTCCCCTAGAATATTGTGTTAAGGAATGGTTCCGAGACTTTTGACTCCTGGAAGAAGCCCCCTCTGCCTGTCTATGCCCAGTTCTATTTCTTCAACGTCACCAATCCAGAGGAGATCCTCAGAGGGGAGATCCCTCGGTTAGAAGAAGTGGGGCCGTATACCTACAGGTGAGTCCTGACCACATCCCTGCCGGACCAGCCGGAAATACGGAGTGACCCCACTGGGGGCGGAGTCCACTTCTCTTCCCACGAGAGTCCTTTGTGTGCTGCATGGGGAACACAGGTTTGGTGACATCTGTCTGAAATGTTGCTGGTGTTGGGCACACGCCTGTGACACCTTGACAGAGAAAGGCTTTGTGAACTAGGGCCAGTCTCAACCTGTTAGGTTTAGGAATGCAGCTGCCTCCTCCCGAGTTCGAGGAGAAAGTGGTTATTGAACCATGAAGAGCTTTTCCCTGCCCGCAACCCTTTTAAGGTTACCCCTTGATTCTCTTTGATGACTTTTAGGCCTTCCTCTCTTTCCGTCCCCCACATACCATTTTAGACCAGGTACTAGGATTCGTTGTTTGTCAAAGACAGGCCTTTCTGTCTCCCGCTCACTCCTCTCCCACCCCTCTTGGGCATGAGAGATAACCAAGTGGCAGGGCAGGTTAGAGCCTCTGGCAGGGATGACCAATTCTGAACACGGGGGAGGTAGGGGAATCACTTTAATCATTTTCTAGAAGATTAGTAGAGGGAAGTGCTCGGGGCATCTTCTGGTCAGAGCAGTTTCCCAATGGTTGCCATACCCAGCCCCCCACCCCCACCCCCATAACCTTTCCAACAAAATTTCTCCTTACCAAGTTTAAGAAAAATTAGAGGCAGGGAGCCTGGCTGGCTCCATTGGAGGAACGTGCAACTCCTGATCTCAGGGTTAAGTTCAAGCCCCAAGTTGGGTGTAGTGATTACTTTAAAAAAATAAAATAAAATAAAATAAACCCAACAATGGTAGAAGAAGCACACAGCAAGAATTTTTTTTTTTTTTTGTACAGAACTGCTAAATGGCAAAAATGCCTCAGAATTCTGTCATAATCTGTTGCTCAATAAATGGTTGCTGACTAATGCACATTATAAATTAGCATTGTTCCCTAGCAAGAATTCAGAGATAAAAATCTTGGTCCCACGGGGCACCTGGGTGGCTCACTCAGTTAAGCAGCCCAACTCTTGGTTTCAGCTCAGGTCATGAGCTCAGGGTGGTGAGATTGAGCCCCGAGTCAAGGTCGGTGCTCAGTGGGGGGGTCCTTTCCCTGTCCCCTGCCTCTTCCTGCCACATATGCGTGTGCACCCACACACTCTCGCGAATCAATACATACATAAAGAAAAAAAAGATCATCCCTGTCCCTGCCTCGGGTGTTCCCGGTCTAGCTCTGGAGTTGAATTACCTGTTTGAATCTTACTTCAACCACTGACTATTTTTTGTGCCTCTGTTTCCTTACTGGAGATAATAATAGGACAGGATTGTTATAGGGATTAAATGAGCCAACGAGTCAGTATTTAAGAAGTGCTTAGATTAATGCCTAGCACATACTTAGTGCTAATTAAGTGTTTGGTATTATTACTCATCTTAGCGGACCGTTTTAGTCTGTATAAACCAATATCCAGATTTGTAAAGATGAACCCTGCTGCCATATAAAGGAATTTTAAATAAATACTTGGGTCTTCACTCCTAAAAGCAAAGTTCTGTATGGGTTTAATGCCTCCAAAACTATGCACTAGGTAGAGCTGGTCTGTGTTTGTGGCTGTGTTTGTGGCTGCTGAGGGATAATTAGAAGTTGAACTAGAATTAGGATCTGAATGTCCTGTTTAGCTGTTTTCCCATTTTGCAATTTTAACCATTTTCTATTGCGATTAAAAGAAAGCAATATAAAATGCGTAACCATTTTTAAGTGTACAGGTCAGTAGTGTTAAGTGTGTTTTTACATTGTTGTTCAAGAAATCTCTAGAACTTTTTCGTCCTGCAACCTCTGAAACTGTAACCATTAAGCGACTCCCCTCCCCCACCCGCGAGCTCCCAGTAGCCACCATTCTCCTCTGTTTCTGTGCCTTGGACTGCCTTACGTACCGTGTATGAATGGAACCGTTCAATATTTGTCTTTTTGCTCTTCTTGTTTTTTCACTAAATTTTTTTGGGCAGAGCGAGACTGCCTCTATGTAATAATGAAGTCACCTGAGAACTAAGAAAAACATTTGCCTTCGGGGGCTCCTGGACCTGTTCCTATGGTCCAGATCTTCATCTGAGAAAAAGAGATGTACTCCAATCATAACCCAGAAAAATACCAATATTCCATTAAAATGTCTTCCAGGCCGTTGGGTCTGCTGATCTAATGTGCTGTTGTAGATGTGGTTACGGGGATAGATAAGTCCTAGAAGTAAAGCAGTGTCTGTTACCCAACTCCCACCATTTCCCCTTTTAGATGGGCCAAGACTTACTCCTAACAAAAGCCCAGGAACATCTTGCTAGGGCTTGTTAACCCGGGATCCACAGGTCCCTAAGGGGTCCGTGGTTAGAACTGAAAGTGGTCTGTGGGGTGCGTGGGTTAAAGCCTCTGCCTTCGGCTCAGGTCATGATCTCAGGGTCCTGGGATCGAGCCCCACATGGGCTCTCTGCTCGGCAGGGAGCCTGCCCCCCCCCCACCCCGCCTCTCTGCCTACTTGTGATCTCTATCTGTCAAATAAATAAATAAAATCTAAAAAAAAAAAAGAGAAAGTGGTATGTGACTTAGGTGGGGAAAAAATTATGATTTGTCTTCAATAGCCACTCACTAAAATTTAGAATGTCCTTTGAGTATAAATGTAGGCAGCAAACCACAGCGATGTGAGCCCGACCCGTGGCTTCATCACCAGTGGAAACAGATACTGTGTGTCTCGTGATAGCTGTTGCTCAAGATACTGTGCATTCTCAGAAATACTTCAAAATTACAGTAATATTTAGACTTATGACTACATCTAATTTAAAGTGTCAGTATGGAAGCATGTAATTACCATATCACAGGTTTTTTAAATGATACCTGTATTTTGGTAATCAGTTTTCTTTGTAGTCCTGAGTATTTTAGTCTCTGTATGTAAAAACCTTATCTGAGAAAGGGGACTGCCCCGGGGGCCAATGGGCAGTGGCACAGATTAAAGACCTGAGAGCAGATTCAGTTTTTTGGAAAAGCAGGTAGGTTACTCAGTGATTGCCTCGTATTCCCTTCCTCCGGTTTTTCTCCCTGCCTTGGTTTCTCTTCTGTTCCGCTGCCAGAACGATTCCCCGAAGGGAGATCTGACGCTTCCTTCCCTTTCCTGCTCAGGGCTCTAGTGACTCTTCCTCTGTGATATTCCAAGCCTGAGCAATCTGGCTCCTTTCCGATGTCTAGCTTCTTTGTTTTATTTTAATTTCAAGTTATTTTTTTGGTACTCTCAACCTAGGCTTTGATACTCTGACCAGAGCTATCCAACAGAAATGTACGATAAGCCACATACGTAGTTGAAAATGTTCTAGGTGTCCCATTTTAAAAAGGTGAAATTAATTTTAATATTTTATTTACCTCACTACCATCCCAAAGAATGTCGTTTTGACATGTAATTACTATCCAGAATTATTAAGGAAGTACTTTACATCCCTTTTTTTTTTTTTTTTTTTTTAAATACTGAGTCTTTGAAATCCATAACACATCTCATTTTGGACCAGCCGGGTTTCAAGTGTGTGACGCAGCCACGTGGAGCTGGTGGCCGCCGTGTGGGACAGCGCAGTTCAGCTGTGTTCCCGTGGGCTGTTGGTCCTCAGACGCAGGACTCTGCCCTTACGTGCTGGTCCCTCAGGCAGGAATGAATTCACCAGGACGCCTGGTGGCTCAGTCGGTTGGGTCTGCCTTCAGCTGGGTCTTGATGCCAGGGTTCTGGGATCGTGTCCCGCTGGCATCCGGCTCCCTGTTCAGAGGGGCGCCTGCTTCCCCCTCTGCGGCTGCTCCCCACCTTTGGCGTGCACCTGTGCACTCTCTGACAAATAAATAAATAAACTCTTTAAAAAAAGAAAAAAAGAATGAATTCACCACTGCCTTTCTCTGCTCAAATGGTGCCTCTGCCTGAATCTTTCCCTGACTTTGGACAAGCTCTCCCTGGTATGAGTGTCTGTTACAAACGGACTAGAGGCATTTTAACAGTCAGTTATGAATCTTTCTTCCCCATCCGTGGAAAGCTCCAGGAGGGGCAGAAGTCAAGTCTTTCATCCTGGGACATCCAGTGGCTGGTGAATATTTTGAAACAAGTGAATGAAACATCCTCAGCGGTGGCTTAAATGCACAGGGACACAGGAGAAGGAGTGGTTGAAATCCACAGAGCGCGGGTAGCGCGGCTGGAGCTACAGACTTAGGGAACCCCGGGGCCAAACATGGGTGCAGGAGAGGAACAGGGTCTTGAAAATGAACGCCTTTGTTCAGAGCAGCCACTCACATGCACGGTACGTATGGACCACCCAGCGTTTCTGGCAGGGGCAAGTGGGTCCTGAGCTGGAGTTTGTAGAAAAACGTAACTTTTTAGCGACAATTGCGGCCCTTCTAGTGAGCCCTCTGCAGTCATCTAGTGGATCTGATCTAGTGGATCACTCAGGCTTTAATGATGCTATTATTTCCACAGACAGAACATTCCAGTACCTCCTGCCCCAGTGCTTGGGGGGTTCCATGGGCTCCCTACCAGCTGAGTCAGCTGATATGACTGGGTCCACAGGGGCCTGGGGCAAGGGAAGGGGAGGGCCTGCGGGCCTCCCGCTGGTCGCTGGTCGGTGTGGGCTGGTCTTGGTGGTGGGAAATCTCTGAGAAGGGGAAAAGGCCACCGCACGCGGAGCTGCAGGGGGCCTGATTAATTTGACAAAATGATTTATCGTGGCACGTTTCCTCAAATTTTCACACACTGTTAAGTTCAGGATATTCCTGTTTCTGGAAAAAGATGATGGTGGTTCCACCCTAAAAACCCGTCAGTCCGGTTTGAGGAATGTAGGGCATTATTTACATGTGTATGGAGCTGTGAGCCGAGCAGCCCTGGACGGGCCTGTTAGCCCAAACCAAACTGGCCTCATGGTTCTGTCGCTTAACTGATACATTTGCCTGAAACGAATATCCAATTTATGGTATTTTCATTGGCTTCTGTGAGCTTCTTGAGATTTTTTTCATTTTGTCAGATTTTTTTTTCTTTTGGGGCAACTATTTAGCCTATCAAGAATTAAAGAGAAAAATCCACTTGTCCAAGGACTCTTTCAACCGACGGTCATATTTTTAAGACATATTTGCTAAATTTACAATACCCTTTTAAAATAGCTCCCATTTGAGTTTCCTAGTTTTGTGGTTTGGATTAAGTTCTTTTTTAGGCTCATGTTACTGTCTTGATAGGAAAGGGAAAGATGTGAGGGACAAATATCTCATATGTGTATTTTTATTTTTCATTATTATTCATTCATTTATTATTTCATTATTCATTTTATTATTCATGGACCCTTAAGCAGTACTGGATTATGAAGTAACCAACATATATAATATCATGTGTAGCATTACCTTTAAAAGGTATAAACTGTATTTTATATTGTTGACCATAAACGTAGAACAGTCACTTATTTTACCACAAAATGGTTTTCCTCAGGAATAGCGGAGGAATTACGGTTCAGCACATGTAGCCGTAGGGAGCCATAGGCGAGTCTGGAGATCAGAAGAGAAGAACGTTACTTCCCAGAGAAAAGGAGGAAGTTGGGAGGGCTGTGGGAAAAATGAGAATTCAGGGTTTCTTGTTGGCTGAGTTGTGGTCCTCTAGTCATCCAGTGAGCGTGTTCCTGGGCAAGGAGAAAGTGTTCTCTTTCTCACTAGCTGAGCTTGTCCAAGGGCAGGAGAAACTGTTGTGGTCCTGGGCTGCACCTGAGGACACTTGGTAAGGTGTGAGAGCTCCCCCTTCTGGCCCCCTGGCTTTATTTTAAAGAGCGTTCTTTCATTGGGTTTCACATTATTATAAAAGTAACGTATATACGCAGTAAAGATGAACTTGAAAGTGGAATAAGGCAGATAAGACAAATTGCTACTATCCACGGTTCCGCTGTCTCAGAGACAACCAATGCTAACATTCTAGTGGGTATCTTGTCAGTCATTTTTCCGTGGGTGAGTTCGACTTTTATGTGGTTATCAAACAATATATCTATATCTGATATGCACGTCTATATACATTATATGTATATTCTGTTCACTTCGTATTACATCATAGGTGTTTCTCCATGTTCTGTCTTTGTCATGTAACTGAACCCAAGTTCACATGCCCAGCGTGCAGGAAAGCCAGTCCCCCAGACAAGGAATGTACAAGGAAGGCGTTTATCGGAGAGGCATCCAAACGAAGAGACAAGGAGAGGCCAGGCCTCAAGTCTGCCTCCCCAAAGGGCTTGGGTTGCACGTATTTAAGGACAAGGGATCAGGATGTCGTGAGGTGTATACACGGAGTGGAATGTGCTGATTGGATATGGGGAGAAGAGAGTGTCGTCCTTTCTCAGCATGTGTGTGCATTCAGGAATCATGTCTCTTCTTGGGCTACATGTTCATTAAATGACAGCAGGAGCATGATAAGTGGGGCGGGGAGGGGGGTCTCAGGGTGTGTCATCCCAGAGTTTACTTTCATTCACTCCCGGTCCTTTCTGCCCGGCTCCAAGAATTCTTCCCCATTTGTTCCAGTCAGTCTTCGCTATTCTTACTGGTAACGATTCAGCTTCTGCAAAACCACCTCCTAAATCAGTCTGGTTGACTGGCGTTTCCTTAGGGTAGAACGGTCAAGCATGTGTTAACTCAACGTGTTGGGTTCAGCCTTTATACAGATACATTTTCATGTTGATGATCTTCCGGAGCTAGAAGGAATATATTATAGCACTTTACTTATCCATTCCCTTCTTGGTCATGTAGATCAACTGTCATTTCATTATTTGGTTATGACACAAAATGACCATTCTCCCCATATCTGAGCTTTAGAAGTCTTATTCCCTTCAAAGATTTGAGATTCAAGTGTATTTTCTTATAATTCTCTTGTTTTACATTGAAGTTCTTAGGAATCTAATTATCTCCTTACAATTTAGCAAAGGTAGGAACTTTGTTTAAACTTTTGAATTCTGTCCTGTTAGCCCTTTGGTCCTTTAGTTATCTCCAAGGCCAGCTGTATACACTTTTTTTTTTTTAAATGCCAAAGAGATGATAGAAAATTTAGAAGTGTCATAGTTATTGCTCATTACAAGAGAATACTTATCTCTTTCTCTAAACCTGACTCAGACTCTTCCTTGATATCATATTCCCCACCCTCCTCAGGATAGAAACAGAAGTGACTTTAGATAAATTAGTTTTTTGTTCTTAATTTTTAACTGCTTGAAAGTAAGCAGAATAGAAAGTGATGCCTCCTGCGCCTCTCCTCTTTCTTATCTTGTACAAAAGGTGGTGGCCGGGTACTTGTCAGTTTTTTGAAGGCACATGGCAGTCCTGGCTGACTTAACCCGTAGGAGACAGTTGGGTCTGGGGAACACTTCAAGGTTGGGGGACCACTTCCATCTTCAGGAGTGAAGCTGTTTCTTGCACACCCCCAACAAATGCAGGTGGTGTTTTCCCTGATGACTGTCCCCCCCGCCCCAGGTTTTCCTCAGCATTCTGCTTTGGGCTCTAGGTTTTTCAGTCTTTCCCTTGGTTGACTGGGCAGTGATAACAGAAAGTTAAATACAGGTGCTACTCCGCATTGTTGGGGATGGACAATATTCTTCTACCCTTCAAGGTTCTTCTAGCTGGTCTACGAATTAAATTGACATGAGACAAAGATTAATAGGAGAAAATCAAATTTAATTATATGCCCTTGAGAAATCCATGTAAGCTTGAGATTCCGAAGACAGTGAGGCAAAGTGAGGTCCGTGTGTCATCCTGAACTAAAAAGAGGATGGGAGTCCAGGCCTTCCAAAGGAAGGAAAGCACTTTGCAGAAAGAGGAAGAAAAGTGAATTTTTGGTGGAAGGTTTACATGGCCACTCAGAAACAACGGGATATCGAAGACTTTGATCAAACAGGCCTTGATTTCTCCCTGTCTGCCCTGCCTAGTTCATATTCTAGTGTGAATCCGTGGTGATGGCTGTCTTCTGGAGCAGGTCCTCTCTCTAAACTCATTTAGGCAGTTAGCGGGAGGTCAGAGTTTCTTCCTGAGTGGATTGGGCCTTGATTGTTTTCAGTGCAAATAATCGATACGCCCAAGTGGCACGTCCGTTCGGAGCCCCTACAATACCCTGCCTCGCCTTCGGGCCATTCCCGTGGCTCTGCCATCTTTTCCTTGGCATCCTGTCCACTCTGTGACTTGACTTCTTCTCTGACGTGGCTGTTCGGCCCGGCTGGCCCGGAGCTGCAGGCTCTTCTTAAAGCTTCTCTTAAAGCATCCTCCTCCTGAGGACCACAGTTGTCTCCCAGCTCCGTGTAGGAAACACACCCTCCTTCACACTGTGCTGCCCATCCTCGCCCTCTCTCTGCCTCAAATTGGAAGCCCCTCTCCTCTCCCCCTGGGAGAAGCCTCCCCCTTCCAGAACCTGCTCTGGCAAGATGCTGACCTCAGGACTCCCATGCCAGCGGCCATCCCTCCCTCCTCGGGGTAGCTGCCTAGCACCTTGAGTCAGCGTCACCAGCACTTTCCACAGGCAAAATGGTGTTGGAATGGCTGTCCTCGCGGGCTGTGCTGTGGGGTTCTTGCAAACAGGAGCAAGATCTTTGCGTCTCTCCATCTCAAGAGCTCTGCTCAAGCCTGCTTGCACGTGATATTGGTAACTAGCGCATCCTAAACACTTAGGATGTGCCAGACACATTCGAACTGGATCACAAACTTCCGTGGATTTCATGCTCACAGCGGCCGTCCAAGGAAAGCATGTTATTGTCTCCATTTTACAGATGAGGAAACTGAGGCACAGAATCAAGAAGTAATTTCTGAGTCACAGAGCTTGTAACTGAGGAAGCCAGGGTCAAAGGCAGGCCCGGCAGGCAGCTCCCACCCACGCTGTGCCCGGCGGGCTCGTGACTTTCCACTAATTCTCAGCAGAGCGCGCGGACCAGTGGAGAACCTAATCAGCCCGGAGCTGATTTATCCAGCATCTCGGAGGAATTAGAGATTGCCCTGATGTTCATTTTCTCGCTACATCGAGTCATTCCTTCTGGTTTCCTTATCTCAGGCTATTGTTTGCCTTCCGGGATGGTGAGATTTTGTTTAATCATCAGGAGTTTAAAAACTTTTTTGTTTTAAAAGTTAGAACTCTGTTTTGTTTTGTTTGCTTTTTTAAGATTTTATTTATTTACTTGACAGAGACAGACACAGCGAGAGAGGGAACATAAGCAGGGGGAATGGGAGAGGGAGAAGCAGGCTTCCTGCTGAGCAGGAGGCTGACCTGGGGCTCCATCCCAGGACCCTGGGATCACGACCCGAGCCGAAGGCAGACGCTTAACAACTGAGCCACCCAGGCACCCCATAAAGTAAGAATTCTGTTTTAACCAAAAATGATTTTAAATTAACTATCTCTGAAATCAGTTTCGTATTTACCTGCCTGTTGAAGTAGTTCACGGTGTATAACTCAACCTTTTATTAATGTCCAGGGCCATCACTGTGACTAAAAAACAGTAAGCCAGGGGCGCCTGGGTGGCTCAGTCCCTTAACAGTCTACCTTCCACTCAGGTCAGGATCCCAGGGTCCGGGCCCCGCCCCACACCGGGCTCCCTGCTCACTGAGGAACCTTCTACTTTCTCCCTCGGCCGTTCCTCCCTTCTTGTGCTCGCGCGCACTCTCTCTCTCTCTCTTTCTGTCAAATAAAATAAATAAAATCTTTAAAAAACAATAAAATAAATAAATAAATAAAATCTTTAAAAAAAACAAAAAACAGTAAGACATAATCTGAGCCTGTGATGTCCAGGAGCCTTGAACATCAGTAAGATTTATTAGCATCTACTAAGTATGAGGCACTTCAAGTACAGTTCCTTAATTAATTAATTGTGTAGGCATAAGATTTGCTTTGCCTTTTTTTTTTTTTTTTTTAACTCTTGTCTCTATTTCTGGAAGTTTCTTTAGTGTTCTTGGATCTGTAGAGCGGTCATCTCTCCCTTCTTGCTCTCGGTCTGCTGTTCCCCAGGAGACCGCCCTACTGGCGGCAGACTGTTGTGGAGGAGCCGTGGGCGAGAATGGGTAACCAGACTTGTTGCTAATATTGTTAAAATTCCCCTCCTTCCACGGCGGCCTCCCAAGGGGCCAGATAAGAGGCTTGGGAGGGGAAAGATTTTGGATTTCCTCCAGCAGTCGCTGTTCTAAGAGAGCAAGGCCCCTCAGCATCCCTCCCGCGGCCGCTGCAGAGTGCGAGGCCCCTTCTGACCGCTAATGGCACTGTCCTCTTCCAGTTACAACACAGGCCGTATGTCAGTCATGCCTCAGGGTGGCTGGTGGCTGGGGAAGTCATGTAGTTTGCTGTGAGTGACCTGACATGGTCCCTCCGTGCCTGCCAAGGGAATTAAGTATCTCTGTGGTCTGGGAACCCTTGGCTTTGACCTTTTGAAATGTATTGAGAAACCAAGTTAAAGTTACCGAGGGCCTAAAGTGATTGGAACCTCTATGCTCAATTTCCCTTTAAAATGTTAGCTTCTGGGGCACCTGGATAACACAGTGGATTAAGGCCTCTGCCTTCGGCTCAGGTCATGATCCCAGGTCCTGGGATTGAGCCCCGAGTCAGGCTCTCTGCTCAGCAGGGAGCCTGCTTCCCCCTCTCCCTCTGCCTGCCTCTCTGCCTGCTTGTGATCTCTGTCAAATAAATAAATAAATAAAATCGTTAAAATACTAGGTTTTTATAGAGTAAACAATAAAGAAAACATTCAAAAAGCCATCTTCAGAGTCAGTGAATATAAACAGACATCCATGAAGCAGGCTCCAGGCTTGGAATTATTCTGGCCTCTAATTTTGTGACATCTGGCTTCAGTGAAAAATATATTAAAAGCTTTTGTGAGATTATCAGTTTTCATCATTCAACTGAAAACTTGGCAGAGTTCGTCCCTGGGCTTCTGCGCCTCGGGGGGCCGACTCCCCGCCTGCCTTTCTTGGAGTGCGAGCTGGTGTTCATCCTGGGGTTACTTTTCCTGTTTTCCTTAGCGGTCAGCGAGGCCACCGTGGAGTCCGGGCCGCAAGTACAAAAACTGTCCCCTAGAGAAGGCTGTCCCCCCTCACCTCCCTGAAGGAGGCTCTGGGCCACTGGGGTTTCCATCTCGGGGCTCTGTCCTCAGAATCAGAGGCCGAGGGAATGGAACTGGTCGAGCTCAGGTCCCTCACCATGGCCAAGTGCAGGAGAGGAAGGAGAACAGGCTCTGAGCGGAAGAGCAGGAAATGAATGGGCATCAGCCGGCTGGTCTGCGGCTGACTGCTGGCCGGCCCCATGAGGCTGGCTGCCACATACGGCCTCTGTCAGGGTCTCTACTCTTCCCTTGTACCTGCAAGGGCGTGTAATTTCTCCTGTTCAGCATTTGTTAGAGGCATTCGTGGGTTTCAGCCCGCAGATACTTAAAAAGCACCTGTTAAGGGAGGCCACATGATGTGGCAGGAAGAGCCCCACGTGTGAGTTAGAAGACTTGGGTTCAAGGTCGGACTTCCCTAATGCCTGTCTGTGCTCTGTGTCCCCATCTGTAACAGTGGGACAAAGCTGCTTAGCTCATCTGGGACACAGCGTTGTCATAAGGGCTGAATAAAATCAGATGAAATCGTGTGGTTAAACCCTTGAAGGAGCCGTGCAGGGTCTGATATTTATTTATTGAGCATAACTTGGTGCTTTATGATAAAGAGCAAAGACATTTATTTTAATGTATCTCTGTATTTACGTTTGTTATTTGCTTCTTGTCTATTTTTATCTTAAATTCTAGGAACTGAGATATACAAGGTTCGTTAGTCTACCCTGGGGCATCAAGATGAGTCCTGCCACAATCTAGACGATGTCGCTAAGCAGTTTAGTGCCAAAGACGTGGTCCCTTCTGCTCTGCAGCATTCAGGGGTGTGGCCGTGGTCAGGGAAGGCCTGGGAGGAGGTGGGGGGTAACCTTTGTACCTTTGTCAGAATTATAGACTCTTATTGATTAGCTGTGTCCAATAGAAATATAATGTGAACCACATACTTAATTTAAGATTTTTCCTGTAGCTATATCTGAAGACAAAGCAAAAAGAAACAGGTACAATTAATATGAAAAATATATTTTTATTTTACCCACTGTATTTAAAGGAGTATCATTTCAAAGCAGGTAATCAATATAAAACAATTCAGGAGAGATTTTACACTCCTTTTTTGATGCTGTTTTGGAAGTCTGGTGTGTCTTTTACCCTCACAACACGTCTCAGTTCCAATTAGCCACAGTTCAAGGGCTTAGGAGACCCGTGGCTGTGGGGTCAGACAGCGCAGCCCTAGATGGAACCAGAATAAGACAAGGCAAGCAGCAGAGGGAGAGAAGCAGCAGAGACTGGAATTCAGTGAGCACCGGCTATGGACCAAGCAGGGCCAGGACTAGCATTCATTCACGGATGAACAAATTTATTGGATCCTGTTTTTATTTGAAATTTGGATATTTTGCTCATCATGAATGTTTTTGCACTAATTTGGATTTTTAAAATATGCATTACAATATGATTTACCCTCATATTGTAGTGTTGTGTTCTGGTGCCTGTTCTATTTTGCATGCAAGGCAAGTGCCACACACACACACACACACACACACACACACACAGCCCTAGTGAGGTGCTGGCTCCAGGCACTTCCTGTGAACTTCCTAATACTCATCCGGGCATGAACTTGAACCAAACTGAACTATGTAACAAAAACAGGAGCCATCTCCTCTAATTTAAGTAAGCCTTGGGCATTTATTTTGTTCAATGAATTTTCAACTGAATTCAAGTTAGAAATAAAAAAGACTTTGGAAAATAAGTTGAAATTCAGACTGAATCTGTGAATTGAAAATTTTGAAAATGTTTTGGGCGCAAACTATAACACAGGAGAGAGTTCATCAGCCTTGATTTCCTGGTGTGAGGGGACCCTGGACCATCGCGCCCCGCCTCCCCCGTTGTAGGGGAAAAGAATGAAAAGGAGTGTTTTGAGAAGACTGTCCGAGGCCTCATTTCCTTCCTGCATTCCCCACATTCTACTTTAGTCTCCAGCCTTTACGGGGTCCTTATCTGCAGGCTCTCTCCGTAATGATGATAGTGGGAATGTTGTGTTGGAAAAAACTTTGATATTAAAAGAAAGGTCAAAAATTGCTTTTTACAGTGGTACCGATTTCAAACAGAATCCTCTTCTTTCTTTTAGGGAACTTAGAAACAAAGCAGATATTCAATTTGGAGATAATGGAACAACGATTTCTGCCGTTAGCAACAAGGCCTACGTTTTTGAACGAAATCAATCTGTTGGAGACCCTAAAGTTGACTTAATTAGAACGTTAAATATTCCCGCGGTGGTAAGTAAGCATTTTCGGTATCATTATTGTGGCTTTGAGAAGCAAGGAAAAAGCCCAGTTAAGGCTGTTCCGTTTTTACATTTAAGAGTTTTGAAGTTATGTTAAAAATAAATGTCTGTAAAAATATAAATACATTTTTACACTTCCCTTCCTTAGAGTTCGACTGAGACTTTTTCCAGACTTTTTCAAATGGTGACATAATTTCAAAGATGTTTTCAATGCTCCAAAGACAAGATCTTTTCAAGGGGTGACATAGTGCACATCTTAGGACTCCCCCGGCCCAGCTTCTTGCTGTGTGTTCAGGATCAGCTCTTGTGCAGATAAATACGGATTTTTTTAAATAGGGATTGTGGGGGCAGAGAGTGAATAATTTTTTAAAGATGTACGTGCCCCTTGTTTTGGTTCGGAAGGTCGAGCCACAGAATTGGCATGCCACTTCTTAGTTTAGGTTTCGATCTTAGATTTTTTAAATTCCCAAAATATATACTGACTTTCCCCCCTTAATAAACAGCAGAGAGAGGGCGGAGTGCAGCCCAGCAGCGTTTCCCTGGCTCCCTTACAAGGACCAGCCCATCTGAGAAAGATGCAGGAGACCCAGGGGACCACTTCCCTGTTCCCTCCAGCAGCCCCCTCTGACGCTCGCACTCGAGGCCTGGGTGGCGCCCGGCACTCCGGGCGGACCCAGGACCCAGACAGGACCAGAGCCTGGATTTGACCTCGTCCGGCTGCGTCGGCGGCGGGTCCGGCTCAGGGGGCGGCGGCGCCACCTCGTGGCCGGAGATGGTGGCGCGGCTCCAAGCGTCTCTCCGTCCCCGGCGCGGAGGGGACCGAGCCCCTGCGGGCGGGCGGGCGGGCGGAGCTCACACTCACAGTCCGCGGTGCCCAGAAGGGACGGGACCCGGAGCGGCTTGTTCTTGCACACGCAGCCGGGGAGGCTCTTTCTGCCTGACTTTGCGGCTGTTCGGTCTCAGCATCGACTGTGACGCTTCCAGCCCTCTGTGCCGGAGGGAGGGGCCGTCGGAGGGGGGGGCCGCGGGGGGAGGGGGAGGGGTTGGGGGGATGGGGGAGGGGGAGGGGCTGTGGGAGGGAAGGGGGAGGGGGGGTTGGGGGAGGGGGGGACGGAGGGGCGGGGGCAGGGGAGGGGGTTGGGGCGGGGGAAGGGGGGAGGGGCGAGGGCTCCGCGCCCTGAACCCGCCTGTGCCCCCCAGACCGCCATGGAGTGGGCGCAGCTCCGCTTCCTGCGGGAGCTGATCGAGGCCCTGCTCCGGGCCTACCAGCAGACGCTCTTCGTGACCCACACGGTGCACGAGCTGCTCTGGGGCTACAAGGACGAGATCCTGTCCCTCATCAACGTCTTCAAGCCCGAGATCTCGCCCTATTTTGGCCTCTACTATGGGGTAAGTCCAGGTTTCTTTCCAGAACCTCTTTACTGGGCTGGTGTGGGGGGAGGGGCACGGCGCGCCGCAGGCGTCTGCGCCCTGGGCTCCTTCCCGGAGGCGACCTGGCATCCTAGAGGTCGTGCAGAGTTGGTGAAAAATAAGACCGTATTTAATTTTTAGGGGGAAAAATGCTTCCCCCACGATTCCAACCTGCTTCCAGCACCGGCTCTGAACGAGCAGTTACGGAAAACGCACGGAGTGACTGTGCCCCTGCTCAGGCGGGTCTCTCCAAGTGTCAGGAATTCAGTGACGGGGCCAAGTCCCCACCGAGCCCCTGCGTCGCCTGACAGGGACAAGGAACGACACCGGGACGTGCGATCCGCAAGGGGTGGTGGCCCCGCGGTACGTTTTCAGACAGGCCGTTCCCCAGAGTCTGGATGATCTGAACCTGTGTCGCGCATCTGTGACTTCTTAGGCTCCTCAGAGGAATTTTGTGTGGTTCCTGGCAGGTTTTATTCACTTTGACTTGAAATAAAAAAAAAAAAAAAAAAAAAAAAAAAATTCAGGTTTCAGGTACTTACTGTTCAGAGCATATGTTATTGCTGCCCGAGTTTCAGATGCATTTCAGTTCAAAGGAATTTTGAAAATCCGTCTTCCCTCCACCAAAAAAAATCCCAATAAAAATCAAAAACAAAAGCCTGTGTGAAACGGAGAGTGAGAGGTTGGGAATGACAAACTTAAGAAGAAAGAGTTAGATGAAGGGGCAGGTCTGAGACTGTGACGCGTTTCCTCATCTTTAAGTTTGTGGTTATTCCCTGGTTCTCTCTACTCAAGAACCTCACTCTTCTCCCGTCATCTTCTAGCATGTTCCTCCATGTCTGTGGCAAAGGCTGATAATACGGCCCCTGTGCCATCAAGGGTATACAAAACTTGGACACCATCCAAACAAAATAGTAAAAGAGTTTTTAACATGATTTATGTAAGAGTTGGGGGTCCTGGGACTAGGGCTGGGCTGAGCCTGAATCCTTCACTCTGGGTGAGCTTGATAAATGCTCCCTAGAAGATCCCATCTGACAGGAGCCCAGCTTCCGTAAGACCAGAGGAAGCACCAATTTCTTCTTAAACTGTGGTGGACCTCCCTTCTTGAAAAAACTTGAGGACTTCCAAGGAAAGAGAGAAACGCAAGCAGTCTCCATGCCCAGCACAGAGCCCGACTCAGGGCTCAGAGCTCACAACCTGATATCATGCCTGACCCCAAATCAAGAGACCCATAGGTGCTTCTTAGCTGACTGAGCCACCCACGTGGTCCAACAAAGCTTTCCTTAAGGCCCTCTGGGTCCCAGTGACTTCGGTCCACCTGCCAGGTAGATCCTGTCCCTAAGACCTCAGTATTTTTTAGGCAACTTTCCATCGTATAGCCTCCTTTTTATGTTTTTATATCATTGACTTCATCAGACTTATAACTAAGATCCTTCTGTATCTCTTTAAAATGTAACCCGCGTTTATGGACTTGTTAAGAAATTGACATTTTGGGGGGGGCGCCTGGGTGGCCCAGTGGTTAAAGCCTCTGCCTTCGGCTCAGGTCATGATCTCAGGGTCCTGGGATCGAGTCCCGCATGGGGCTCTCTGCTCAGCAGGGAGCCTGCCTCCTCCTCTCTCTCTCTGCCTGCCTCTCTGCCCACTTGTGATCTGTCAAATTAAAAAAAAAAAGAAAGAAAAGAAAAAGAAATTGGCATTTTTTGCTTTCCCGAGGCAAGGATGTGTTGTTTTATGTATTTCTTCCTTCCTTCCTTTCTCTGTGCTTGCCCTTTGCCACTCCTTGCAGACGCCACTGTACGCTCACAGGGCCCCGCTGGAGAAAAGCCCTGTCCCATTGCTCAGGTAGATTCGTATGTGGCGTGGGAACAGAGCCAGGAACAGAGCATGAGACCTGCAAACAGAGGGCCTGGATTGACGTTCTGACTTTTTCACTTCATAACTGGGGGGCTACTTCTGAATCTTGGTTTCATCACGTGTGACTTAAGGCTCACAGTGTCCACGGTTCCAAAGCTGTTTTGCAAGGTTAAGTGAGAAGTCCATAAAAATGCTTGTGAAACTACAAACCACGGTAGGCATTGCAGGAGTCATGGCCCCCCCCCCCCCCCCCACGACTGGCTCCAGAGACGACCCTGAATTCGTCTGAGTGACCGCTGAATCTTTCCATTTGGGCCCCAGAGACACTACCTGCGGTGGTGTTGGGGAAAAGGCAGTGTCTCTGGTCGGTTTGTCATCTGCTCTGATCAAAGATTGATCTTCAGCCAATAGCACGGGAGTTCACACCTGCGCCACCATCCACCCGAAGATGGGGACAGGCTGCGTCGGGGGAGGCACACCGCCCTTGGCACCCACTCTTTTGCCCCTGCCTGAGCCTGGCCGAAATCTTTCCTGACTCCTGGTGGTCTTGTGGGAGCCTTCCCCTTGGATGTACCAGGCCATTGAGCGCTCTTCCTCCAAAGACTCTCGTGACGAGACAGCCAGAGACGATTACTAGAGAGGGACTGGGGTCCGAGGACGAGCAGGAGAAGTGACGCAGACATTGGCACAGAGCTTCCGAGAAGGACCAGGTTAAATATCAGATGCTCACACTGCGTTTTGCAGGGCCATTCAGCATGGTTTTACCCATTGATTTTAGGGCATCTCTGTTCTAAGCGCACACACACCTCCCACTGGAGGTGGGTTCTGGGGTGTATAAAATTCTAGTTGTCAGAAAGTGCCTTTGAGAGGTCAGCCCATCCAGCCCGTCCTTCGGGGGTGGGGGTGGGGGTCAGGCTTCCGTTACGGTCGTGGTAGGACAGCGGTGGTCCTAGCTCAGGGCCCCCCTCCGTCTCCCGCAGTAATGTTCCTTGCACCCAGCACACATCCGTGCCAGGACAACATAAAACCTCTTTATTCCTGCTTGTCCTCAAAGAACAAACGTTCCAGCAAGAGACAAGCATTCTCATGCAGTGTCTGACTCTCAGGAAGAAAACAGCTGGGGAGAACCCTTTCTGAATTTCTGTGAAACATTTAAATGCTTTTCTACTTTGCTTAGCCCCTACCTGAGTTAAGTGAAGGACTTGAGGAATCAGCATCCATTCCGTTTTTTATAAAATTGGTCATTCAGCCTTTTTTACACAGAGTATTTGAATTTTCTCTAAGTTGGTATAATGTTCCCAGTGCTCTCCTTAAAATGTCCTTTCCCTCATATCTTAAAGTCACTTGAAGCTTCATGTGGGGAACACGAGGTGACCATTATGGAGGTGGACCGAGTTGATATATTGGCATAGTTGGTGCAATTATGTTAAATGATGGAAACAAGAACCAAAGTAGGCAAAACACACGAGAAGAGAATTCACAAAGGGTCTGAATTTTTTTAAGGCAGAGCTGAATGATGTGAGGAAAGGATTCAACCGCAGGGAATAGAGAGATGCAAAAGGAGATAAGAAACCTTGTTCTTTTGGGGTTCATCTAATTAGCGGAGTTTAACAAAAGCTACTTGGGGAATGTAAACTGATTGACTCTGCTATTTCCACCACCTTCTAACAGGCTGACCTTGAACAACTTGATAAAATGTATCAAAAGGCTTAAACATGTTGGTGCTCTTTTCTCTAGTGATTTTATTTCTATGGGTTTGTGTAGAAAACAAAAGTACTGACAGTGCTTTTAAGCATAAAGATATTCATACAATATTATTTGTGGTAGCAAAAAAATTCAAAATTAAATATCCAATAATAGAATAATTATTTCTACGTAATGTTGTGGAGTCATTAAATTATACCTCTGAAGAACTTCTGATAACAGGGGAAATATGTTAAGTAAAAAAGTGGGGGGGTGGCAGGGCGCCTGGGTGGCTCAGTGGGTTAAGCCTCTGCCTTTGGCTCAGGTCGTGATCTCAGGGTCCTGGGATAGAGCCCGTATCGGGATCCCTGGTCATCTGGGAGCCTGCTTCTCCCTCTCCCTCTGCCACTCCCTCTGCTGTGCACCCTCTCTCTCTCTCAAATAAATAAATAAAACTTTTTAAAAAAAAATGTGACTTGGAGAGAATGTGCAAGTAAAGAAAGCTTACTTGGAAAAGGGGCTACATTAATGCCACTTTCTTCTGTTGGAACTGAAGTATAATAGGGCCTTGGCCTTGGACTTGCGCACACAATTATATATAAGATATAATTCACTTATCATAAAATCACTACTTTAGAGTGGGCAATTTAGCAGTTTTTAGTATAGTCACAAGATTGTGCAACCACCACCACTGAGTAATTTTAGAGTATTTTTGTCATCCTCCCCCCAAAAACCACATAATCCGTAGTCACCTCCATTTCTTCTGTTGCACTGATCTACTTTCTGTCTCTGGATTTGCCTGCAAATCTACAGACATTTTTTAATAGTTAAAAGGTTTGTGTCTTTTCTGGTTTTCTTTTTGCTTCTGCAAAGAAAAGTAAGATCATGCTTTTTGTTGGAGACAGAACACAAGAAATCCCCCCACACATGTGTACAACCTCTCTCCAGCCCCTTTGGGGTGCTGGGACCGCTGGCGCTGGACAGGAGTGGCCAGGCTGGCCCCGGCTGAGAGAAGAGAAGAGTCAGGGCTCTGTGTGGGAGCTTCTTCAGAGCCAGAGAGGAAGGGAGTTTGGGAATGGGGCTTGGCTTTGTTGGGCAAAAAATAGTATTAAAAAAACTCAGCATACATGCCCGCTCTCCATATGGGGCCAAGAGGCACTGCCTCTGATGGATGCATCTCTGGGAGTTGGACATTCACATGCAAGCTGGACCTTCCTGTAACTGGAATCGTACAATATCCCACCTTTGTGTCTGACTTCTTTTATTTAGCATCACGTTTACCAGGTTCATCCACGTTGTAGCAGGTATCAGCCCTTAATTCCTTTTATGGCTGAGTCCTATTCTGTTTTACGCATAGGCCATACTTTGCTTATCTGCTCATCAGTTGTTGGGTGTTTGGGTTCTTTCTACATTTTGGCTCTTAAGAATAATGCTGCTCTGAACATTCGTGCACAAGCTTTGTAGGGACGTTGACTATCTACCTTAGAATGGAATTCTCTTGGGTGTACAGGGAGGAGTAGAATTTGGGGTCATATGGTAATTCTGTTTGACTTTTTGAGCAACCACCAAATTGTTTTCCGCAGCAGCTGCACTGTTTTCCATTCCCACCAGCAGTGTGCGAAGGTTCCCATTTCTCCAGATCCTCACCATTGTTTGTTATTTTCCTTAAGATTTATTTATTTTAGAGAGAGAGCATGAGTGGGAGTGGCAGAGAGAGAGGGAGAGAGGATCTCAAGCAGACTCCACAATGAGAGCAGAGCCTGACATGGGGCTCAGTCTCATGACCCCGAGATCATGGCCTGAGCTGAAACCAAGAGTTGGACGCTTTACTGACTGCACCACTCAGGCGCCCCATTTTCTTTTTTTCTTTTATCGCCATCCTGGTGGGTGTGAAATAGTGTTGTGGCTCTGATTTGCATTTCCCTGAAGACTGGTGGTGTTGAGCATCTTTTCATGAACTTGTTGGCCATTCAGATATTTTGGAGAAATGTCTCTTCACATCCTTTGTCCATTATTTAATTGGGCTCCTATTTTTTAAAACCATATGTAGTAATAGAATTCATATGGTATTTAGTCAGATAGTCACCTTATTCCTGGTTCAGTCTTCTGTAACAATTATACCCAAATAGGATGGCTTCGTGAAGCTTAAGTTTCTCAGTTACTGTATCATCAGGGTTCTCCGGAAAAACCGAATCAGTAGGAGATCTAGATCTACTACCTATATCTGTAATATCTATCTAAGATTTATATGTATTAAGGAATTGGCTTATGCAATGGTGGGGGCAGCAGGTGGCCGGTCTGAAATCCATAAGACGGGCTGGCAGGCTAGAAACTCAGGCAGGTTTTCTAAATTGCGTAATTGGGAATTCCTTTTGCCCAGTAAACCTCAGATTTTGTTTTTAAAACCTTCAACTGATTGGTTGAGTCCACCCACATTATCAGTGGTAATTTACTTGAAGTCAACTGACTTTAATATTAATCATATCTACAAAATACAACACTATCTAGACTAGTGTCTGACCAGGCAACTGGGCACCATATTCTACCAAGCTGACACATAAAATTAACAATCCTGGTTTCTTAAAATGATCCTGTTCACTCATTTTCAGAAAAATGGGACTAATGATGGAGACTATGTTTTTCTAACCGGAGAAGACAATTACCTTAACTTTTCAAAGATTGTGGAATGGAATGGAAAAACGTAAGTGTAACAATTTACTGGTGTGATTATTTTTTAAATTTCTGTTTAAATTGAATGCCCATTTATATATTATTTCAAAAAATATTAACACTGTCATTTTTTTGCATGAAAACTATAAATATGTAAAATATCTTTGTAATTACTATTGTATAAATCAAGATTGGGGCAACACACTTTATAAATTAAATATCAGTGTTTTGTAGACTGCTCACGGCGAGGCATGCGTTACAAGCAGTGAAAACTTTCACTTTCCACGTGGTCATTGAATGATGTGTAGCTATAGCACAGATACTTTAAAACCACTTGTTTTGGGGGGAGAGGGAAGGGTTTCTCTTTTTTAATTTAATTTAGTGATTGTGGATTGTTCACATGTTTTTCTTTAAGGGTAAAAATACATGTGAGTTCACCATCATGGTATTCCAGAAATATATTTTAACATTTATAACTTAAACTACTTCCAAAAAGTTGCTGAGACAGCTTGCAATAAAGCTACATATAAGCCAAGATACTTTAAGTCAGAGGAATTAGAAACCCTGGAGAGAAAAGGAAGGTAGTTCTTCAGGGACAGAAGTAAGAGGAACTTGAACATTAAAAATTTCTTCTTGAACATTAAAAATTTACATCTAAGCTTTCCAGAAATATGGGCGAAAAAACCTGGCGTGGAATATAAGGGAACCTCTCTGTACTACCTTTGCAATTTTTCTGTAAATCTGAAACTATTTTTAAATAAAAGTTTATTTAAATTTTAAAAAGCACCCATATCTGTGTACATAAACATACGTTTGTGTACACACACTTCAAAATAGGTCAGATCCCTTAAAGAATATGTGAGAAGCTGGTAACAGTGTTGCCCCTGGAGGGGGGTATGTGGATGGCCAGGGCACTGGCCCCAGGGAGATTTACTAAAAGTGGATTTTGTTTTAGACTCAACCTGTTATTTTCTTTCTTATCTTTTAATAGCACAGTATTATTCTTTTAAATGTGTATCACAATTATTGATACAGTTATAATATAATGATATAGTGTTTGGTATATTGGACGTTTTTTCTGATTTATGTCTGTTCTACCCTCAGATTTTTATGGTTCATTTTTAACAATATTTTCAGACAAAATTGAAAGCTGTCTGTCTCTTCTCCTCCCAAACAGAACACTATCTACCAGTTGTGTAACATGTCACACCCCTCTTCCATGCTGTTTCACATTCTTTGTAAGCCAAATATAAGTAAAATGTTTATTATGTTTATAGTAAATAATTAATAAGCCTGTTTTACTAACTTTCCTTTTTTAATTTTCCGGGCAATTTTACTGAAATTCTAGTTAGTTAACCTACTGTGCAACATTAGTTTCAGGTGACTCAGCACTTCAACATCCGACACCCAGTGCTCTTCACAAGTGCCCTCCTCAGTCCCCATCCCCCATCTAGCCCATCCCTCCGGCAGCCCTGTTTGTTCTCCGAAGTTAAGAGTCTCCTCTGCTTTATTTTTCCCTTCATCTATATTCACTGTTTTGTTTTCTTAAATTCCACAGAGAGTGAAATCATATGGTATCTGTCTTTCTCTGACTTATTTTGCTTAGCATAATGCACTCTAGCTCCAACCACATCATTGCAAATGGCAAGATTTCATTCCCTTTATGGCTGAGTCATATTCCGTTGTATATACGTGTACCACCTCTTCTTTACCCATTCATCGGTTGGTGGACATTTGGACTCTTTCCTTAACTTGGCTATTGTTGGTAATGCTGCTATAAATGCTGGGGGGCCTGTGCCCCTTTGAATCTGTATTTCTGTATCCTTTGGGTAAATACCTGGTCGTGCAGTTTCTGGGTGGTAGAGTAGCTCTATTTTCAACTTGGAGAGGAACCTCCGTACCGTTTTCCAAAGTGGCTGCACCAGTTTGCATTCCCACCAACAGTGTAAGAAGGTTTCCCTTTCTTCACATCCTCACCAATATCTGCTGTTTCCTGTGTGGTTAATTTTAGCCGCTCTGACAGGTGTGAGGTGGTAGCTCATCATGGTTTTGATTTGTATTTCCCCAGTGATGAGTGATGTTGACCATCTTTTCATCTGTCTCTTAGCCATATGCATGTCTTCTTTGGAAAAACTCATGTCTAATGCCCATTTCTTAACTGCACTAAAAAAAATATATTCTGCTGCTTTAGGGTGAAAAAAATATATTCATATTATATATAAAAACATTTATATGTTTTTATATAATAATATGTAATATATATTAGACATATTATGTAATATATTAGATATTATTTATCTAATTATAAATATATAGATAGATAATATCTAATAGATATCTTATATTTAATATATATCTAATATCTAATATATTATATACTATAGTATTATAATATATTCTCTATATATTCCCTATTCTTTTCTCTCTATATGTATTAAGTCCATCTGGTCCAGTGTGTCATTCAAAGCCATTGTTTCCTTGTTGATTTTCTGCTTAGATGATCTGTCCATTGCTGTGAGTGAGGTGTTAAAGTCCCCTACTATTACTGTATTGTTATCAATGAGTTTATGTTGGTTATTAATTGATTTGTTTAATTGGGTGCTCCCACATTAGGGGCATAAAGATTTCTAATTGTTAGGTCTTGTTGGATAGACCCCTTTATTATGCTATAGTGTCCTTACTCATCTCTTGTTACACTCTTTGGTTTAAAATCTAGTTTGTCTCATATAAGTACGGCCACTCCAGCTTTCTTTTGATGCCCACTGGCATGACAAATGGTTCTCCATCCCCTCACTTGCAATCTTCGGGTGTCTTTAGGTCTAAAATGAGGCTCTAACTCTTAATCATGGGAAACAAACTGAGGGTTGCGGGAGGAACAGAGGGTGGAGCGCTCGGGTAACTGGGGGACGGGCGTTAAGGGGGGGGCACGTGATGTGATGGGCTCTGAGCGTTACATGAATCACTGACCTCTACCTCTGAAACCAACAACACATTATTGTTAATTTTTAAAAATAATAGTAAATAAATAAATAAATAAATGTCACATGCACGGAAAAAAGAAAAGAGAATCGTCTCTTGCAGGCAGCAATTGATGGGTCTTATTTTTTTCATCCATTCTGATACCCTGTGTCCTTCGATTGGCACATTCAGTCCATTTACATTCAGAGTGATTGTTGGTGATACAAGTTTCGTGCTGTTGGATTAGCTGTAAAGTCAGTGTTTCTGGAGATTTTCTCTGTTCCTTTCTAGTCTTTGTTGCTTTTGGGCTTTCTTTCCCACTCAAAGAGTCCCCTTTAATCTTTCTGTGCTGACAGGGGAGAAAACTGGTGGCAGCCCGCTCTCTCATCCCCAAAGAGGGGCGCGCGCGCCCACCACTGTCCAGGAAGCCTCCAAGAGGAGCAAACTCTCCCCTCGTTTGTCCCGACGTCCCTCATGTCCCTGCCTTCACTTTGCCAGCGTCGGAGCCTCTGCCCACCCGGTGGCACTGTGGCTTTTGTCTCAGGACCGCCAGCTGGGTTTCAAAACTCCAAATTTTAGGGACCCAGCATGGCACCGATGGGCACTGATCCTCCGGGGGAGGGTCTTGCCATACTGCAGCTGGTGCCAGTTTGTCACAGTAGGGTGGTCACACGCACGCGCAGGGGCTTGGAGTTTACAGTAAAGCACAGTAAAAAGTCCGCAGCTGTGCTAGTGGCCCGCAGCAGGTGTCTCTGCTCCTGTGCTGATGAACGGGACAGCACATTGGCACCTGCTGGCTCCTTTGTCTCGAGAGAGGCAATGCCACTTCTCCCAAGTGCACTCTAAGAAGGGAACCGTCTCTCCTCGTGCCACGCGGGGGATCCTCCGGCCACATTGTCTGCTCCTGGGCCTCACCTGCGAGGCTTCACCCCAGCAATGGTGCAGAATTCTAACATTTTAGATGTAAAAACTTGTGATTATCCCAAGTTTTCCCCGTCAGTGGTTTTGGGGAAGTGTTTTTCTTGTGTGATAACCTGCAGCCTGTGCCCCTTTTCTGTCTCTCTCTCTCTCTGTGATCAGGGGCCCCTCTCCCCTCAGCACTGGCGATTCTTTTCTCCCCATATCACAACCCCACATCTCCTACCTTCCATGACGTGGCCCCTTTTCTCCCTCTAGTTGTGCAGTTTGTCCTCTCAGTCCTCAGATTGGTTTCCTGGTGTTCTGAGTGATTTGCTGTTCAGCTAACTGTGTTTGAGAGATGGGGCAAGCATAAGGCCCTCCTTCTACTCTGCCACCTTAAGTCCGTCCTCAAGAGCCGATCATACCTATCCTGAACTCTGCTGTGAGTGGACTAGCTGTCGTGCATGCTAAACTGAATCACTATTTTAAGAAAAAGTATTTCTAAACCACGACATAGGATATTCTTTTTTGCAGGAAGGAAAGAGGGAGTTTTAGACATTGCCTCTATCAGAATGGATTTGGGGATCAGGTGCCTACCCTCTTGATCCAATCCCTAACCAGAGTCCCCCTTGTGTCTGCGTATAAATAAGCTTCTGTGGGTAGTTGGCTCCCAATTAAGGCTTGAAAAGTCCCGACCATCTGTAAAGATCTAAAATCGAATGTGACAGTCTCCTCTTCCTTGTGCTCCTCAATCACAGGTCCCTTGACTGGTGGACAACAGACACATGTAATATGATCAATGGAACAGATGGAGATTCTTTTCACCCCTTGATAGACAAAGAGGAAATTCTTTATGTCTTCCCATCTGAATTTTGCAGGTAAGAACTTTCCAGATAAGTTATTTGACTGTAGGACCACCAAAAGGGTGAGGAATATAGGCAGCTACCCCCCGTAGGCCCGGGCATTTCTGCTTAATCAATGACAAATGCTGGGGCGCCTGGGTGGCTCAGAGGGTTAAAGCCTCTGCCTTCGGCTCAGGTCATGATCTCAGGGTCCTGGGATCGAGCCCCGTGTCGGGCTCCCCGCTCAGCGGGAAGCCTGTTTCTCCCTCTCCCTGTGCTGCTGCCCCTCCCTATCGGTGGATTTGAACGCCAGCTCCAACTCCTACAGCTGTGCCACCTTGGGAAGGTCGTCCAGCCACCCTGTGCCTCACTTTCCTCATTTGTAAAACAAAGACAGAAGCAGCTGCCTGCCTCGGGAGTTGTCCTCGGCGCAGATGCATCACTGTCAGTGAAGCGCTTCGCCCTGGGCCCAGCGGACGGTGTCCATGTCCAGAGGCGGCTCTTAGTGACTACGACAGGTGCTGTCCAGTGTGATACTGGTCAGCGGTCAACTACGCAGGAGATCACTCAGACCGTTGTCTAGTTCAAGTTTGCAGGCATTTGTTGAGCTGTCACTTCCCTTAGATCGTACCTGCTCCCACTTGCCCTGTAAGCTCTCCCTCTCCCCCCCTGCTCCTTCATGATTCTGGCTCCTCTCTGGGAGGAAGGAGGAAGGCATCCTGCTCTCCATCCGGATTCCTGTCCCCCCTCGGCCCCTGCCCTTTCTCCCCCCGTCACCCCAAACTGCCGGAACGAGCGGCTGACTCGCCCCACCTCCACATCCGCCCCACTTACCCGGCAAGCCCTTTCATGGAGCTCCTCAAAATCCCAAGGGGTTTAGTCTCATTTGACACTGTCGGTCCAGTGTTCTGAAGAATGGCTGTTCTGGGGTTCCGTGGCTCACACGATGGCAGCGCCTGGCTGGCCAGCCCTGCCGGGGACAGTGGTGGCATCCTAAATCTGAGTGATTTGCTCCAGCGTCCGCTGTGATGTCTCCCCAGAAGGAGCTCTGGCATCGGCTCCCGCCGCTCCGTCCCTGCTGCCCGTGCCTCGTTCCCGGCCTTTCCGGCTCCCCCACAGGACACCACCGTCCCCCTCTGGCTGTCTGCTCTTGACCGTACGTGTCTGTGGAGGGACAGAAGGGTCAGAGATGCCCTGGAATGCAGTGAGTGCAATAAGGCAACCTAGAAGCGTCATAGCAGGCTTTTTTTTTTTTTTTTAATTTTATTCATTTATTTGACAGACAGAGACCACAAGCAGGCAGAGAGGCAGGCAGAGAGAGGAAGGAAAGCAGGCTCCCCGCAGAGCAGAGAGCCCAATGTGGGGCTCGATCCCAGGATTCTGAGATCATGACCTGAGCCGAAGGCAGAGGCTTAACCCGCTGAGCCACCCAGGCACCCCCGTTGGAGGCTTTTTAACAGACTTGGTACAGCGGAAACATGTTCTTATCTGACACGACCACTTTTTCTTTTTTTTACGATTTTTAAAAATTTATTTGTGATAGAGCGAGAGCGGGAACACAAGCAGGGGAAGCTGGAGACGGGGGAAGCAGCCTCCCCACTGAGCAGGGGGCCCGATGAGGGGCTCGATCCCAGGACCCTGAGACCATGACCTGAGCCGAAGGCAGACACTGAACAACTGAGCCACCAGGTGCCCCCGACACAACCACTTTTGATGTGCCCTTTGACCATGTTAGTAAAGCCGAGGACACGCAGACGCCATGGTGCCCCACTGCTCTGCGTCAGCTCCCTGGCCGGGACAACGCCTGTGCGGACCTGTAAGGAGACATGCACAGGAAAGTTCATCGCAGTGTGGTTTTGGGTTTAGGAGTGGAAAATCGGAAGCAATCTAAGGCACTCTAAAAAGGAGAACATAAATTGTGGTGTAGCCATATGAGGGGATACCAGAAAGATTTAAAATACAATATATCTTATATTTAAAATATAAGTGTTCATAATATAATATTGAACGAAGAAGCAAATTACAGGAAGAGAATACACGTGCTGTTTATATAACACTTCAGTAGAGCAGACCGTGCCGCGCGTTGTTTGTGAATGTGCATGTTTGTGAAAGGGTTAAGACCTGCAAAGGAGAGGATAGACCCCAAGTTCAGGACAGCAGTTACCCCTGAGGGCGCAGGGGAAGCGTTGGAGTCGAGAGTGTCACACCGGAGTTGGGAGTGTCACACCGGAGTCGGGAGTGTCACACTGGAGTCGGGAGTGTCACACGGGAGTCGGCAGCGTCAGCGTCACACCGGAGTCGGGAGTGTCACACGGGGGCGCCTGCATGGCTTGGTCGGTCCAGCGTCTGCCTTCGGCTCCGGCCACGGTCCCAGCGCCCTTTGCTGCCTTTTCATCTTTCGCTTTGTCCCCGCCTCCCCCTTGCTTCTGCTTCGTCCACACTGACTCGTGTCCGTGCTGGTCTGGACGACGCTTCGATTTCTTTCCGTGTGAGTCTCCGTCCTGAATGTCCTCTTCATTTTCTACCGCTCCTTTTCCCCCCCTTGGCCTGGTGTGGCTGTTACTCCACCTGCTGCCTCTTAAACTTCTTTCCTGATCATTTCTCTTCTACCCCAAGTGGCTTGGGTTCCTTTCAAGCCTTCTTTTGCATCTTCACTGCCCGCCTGTAGCCCATGGACTTGAGCCACGTTGTGCCCGAGAACAGTTGTTAACGCACTGGCTCTTCCGTTCTTCCCTCCTACCAGATCCGTGTACATAACTTTCAGTGACTTCGAGAGTGTGCGGGGCCTGCCTGCCTTCCGCTATAAGGTGCCTGGAGAGATACTAGCCAACAGCTCGGACAATGCCGGCTTCTGTGTGCCCAAAGGAAACTGCCTGGGCTCGGGCGTTCTGAACATCAGCATCTGCAAGAACGGTGAGGCCGGGGGAGGGACGTGACCCTGTCGCCTCGAGGCTGGGGGAGGGACATGACCCTGTCGCCTCGAGGCCGGGGGAGGGACGTGACCCTGTCAGCTCGGACGCAGGCTTAGTTCCTCAGCAAAGAATGTTCTCAGCCCACATGAAAGAGTGATTCCGACTTTTCCAGAATAATATTTCATAATGTGGCTGTAGAATGGTAAACTACTGGCTTTTCTGCATTGCTTGTTTTTTAAAAAAAAAAAAAGTAAGGTATAACTGACATATAACATTGCGTTAGTTTCTGGTATACACTCTAATGATGCGTGATTTGTATATATTGTAAAATGATCGCTGCACTGAGTATGCTTAACATCCATCACTACACACAGTTACAAAGACAAATGTTTTTCTTGTGACAAAGACTCGTGAGACCTGTCCTCTTAGCAAGCTGTAAACATGCAGTACAAGTAACTATAGTCACTATGTCGTGTACTACATCCCTGAGATCTTTATTTTATAACTGGAAATTTGCATCTGTTGAACCCCTTTCCCTCAACCCCACCGTCTCTGACAACCTCTGATCTGTTCTCTGTTTCTATGAGCTTGGTTTGTTGTTGCTGCTGTTCCTAATTTCCACATGGAAGTGAGATCGTAGATGCTTGTCCTTGTCTGATTCATTTCACTTAGCATCATGCCCCCACGTTCCATCCATGTTGTTCCACATGGCAAGATTTCATTCCTTTTGTGGCAGTATTCCACTGCGTGTGTGTGTGTGTGTGTGTGTACACCACACGTATTTATTCATTTACCCATTGATGGACAGTTAGGTTATTTCCATATCTTGGCTATTGAAAATAATTCTGCAATGAACATAGGGTGCATATATCTTTTTCAAATTAGTTTTTATTTTCTTTGGGTAAATACCCAGAAATGGAATTGCTGGATAGTATGGTAGTTCTGTTTTTAATTCTTTTAAGATTTTATTTTTATTTATTTATTAGACAGAGAGAGGGAGAGTGTACATGCAAGCAGGAGGAGGGCAGAGGGGGAAGGAGAGGGAGAATCTCCAGCAGACTCTGCCCTGAGCGTGGTACCTTACGCAGGGCGTGATCTCATGACCCTGAGATCATGACCTTAGCTGAAATTGAGAGTCTGACTCTTAACCAACTAAGCCACCCAGGTGCCCCTATTTTTAATTTTTTGAGGACCCTCAAAAGATTATATCATTTTCTCTATATATTTTCTATATATTGTGGCTGCACCGATTTACATTGCCACCAGCCGTGCTCAAGGATGCCCTTTTCTCTGCATCCTCCCCAACACCGGTGGTTTCTTGTGTTGTTGATTTTAGCCATTCTGACAGGTGAGAGGTGATACCTCATTGTGGTTTTGATTTGCATTTCCCTGATAATTAATAATGTTGAGCATCTTTTCATGCCATTCGTATATCTTCTTCGGGAAAAAAGTCTATTCGGATCTTCTGCCCATTTTTTAAATTGGATTGTTTGGATTTTCTTGCTCTTGAATTGCATGAGTTCTTTATATATTTTGGATGGATGTTAACCCTTTACAGGTACATGATTTGCAAGTATTTTCTCCCATTCGGTAGGTTGCCTTTTCATTTTATTGGTGGTTTCCTTTGCTGTGTAAAAGTTTTTTAGCTTGATGCAGTCCCATTTATTTTTGCTTTTGTTGCCTTTGCTTTTGGAGTCAGATCCAAAAAGCCATCACCAAGTCTTATGTCATGGAGCTTACTGCCTATGTTTCCTTCTAGGAGTTTTATGGTTTTGGTCTCACATTCAAGACCTTAATCTGTTTTGAGTGTATTTTTGTGTGTGGTGTAAGAGAGTGGTCCAGTATCATTCTTCTGCATGTGGTTGTCCAGTTTTCCTGACATTTATTGAAGACTCTGTTTTTTCCCCATCATATGTTCTTAGCTTCTTTGTGATAAATTAATTGGCCACATGTGCATGGGTTGTATTTTTGGGTTCTTTATTCTGTTCTAATGACGTACATTTCTATTTTATGCCAATACTGTACTCTTTTGATTACTATAGCTTTGTAATATAGTTTGAAATCAGAGAGTATGATATTTCCAGCTTTGTTCTTCTTTGTTAAGATTGCTTTGGCTACTTGGGGGTCTTTTGTGTTTCCACACAGTTTTTAGGATTGTTTATTCTATTTCTGTGAAAAATGCCTTTGGAATTTTGATAATGATTGCATTGAATTTATAAATTGCTTTGGATAGTATGGGCATTTTAACAATATTAGTTTTTCCAATCCATGAACATGGAATATCTTATCTATTTGTGTCTTCTTAAATTTCTTTCCTGTTACAATTTTCAGTGTACAGGTCTTTTATCTCCTTGCTTAGATTTATTCCAATGTATTTAATTCCTTTTGATGTTATTGTGACTGGGATTATTTTCTCTTTCTTTATTTTTTTCTGGTATTTTATTTACTTGTCAGAGAGGAGGGGAAAGAGAGAGGAGAGGGAGAGAGGGATAGAATCTAAGCAGGGGGAGAGGTAGAGGGAGAAGCCGACTCCCAGCTGAGCAGAGAGCCCCATGTGGGGCTCAATCCCAGGACTCTGGGATCGTGATTTGAGCCGAAGGCAGATACTTAACCGACTAAGCCACCCAGGCATCCCTGGGATTATTTTCTTAATTTCTCTTACTGAGAATTCATTATTAGTGTTATAGTAACACAACTGACTTTTATATATTGATTTTTTTTTTTAATCTTGCAACTTTACTGAATTTGTTTTTTAGTTCCGGCAGTTTTTTGATAGAGTCTTTCAGGTTTTCTTTTTCTTTTTCTTTTTTTTTTTTTAAAGATTTTATTTATTTATTGACAGATAGTAGTAAGCAAAGAAGCAGGCAGAGAGAAGGGGAAGCAGGTTCCCCACTGAGCAGAGAGCCTGATGTGGGGCTCAATCCCAGGACTCTGAGATCATGACCCAAGCTGAAGGCAGAGGCTTAAGCCACTGAGCCACCCACATGCCATGAGTCTTTGGGGTTTTTTACATATGATATCATGCCATCTGCTAATAGTGACAGTTTTACTTCTTCTTTACCAATTTGGATGCCTTTTATTTCTTTATCTTGCCAGAGTAATTACTCTGGCTAGGACTTCCAATACTATGTTGAATAAAAGTGGCAAAGATAGGTAATCGTCCCTTGTTCCTGATTCTAGAGGAATAGCTTTAAGCTTTTCACTGTTGAGTATGATGTTAGCTGTGGGCTTGTTGTATATGACCTTTATTAGGTTGAGAGATGTTCCCTCTATATCCACTTTATCATGAGTTTTTATCATAACGGATATTGAATTTTGCCATATTCTTTTTTTCTGCATCTGTTGAAATGATCACCGATTTTTATCCTTTACTTTGTGAATGTGGTATATACCCTGTTGTTTGCTTTGCAAATGTTGCATCATTCTTGCATCCCTAAAGTAAATCTCACTTCATTATGGTGGACAATCCCTGTAAAGTATTGTTGAATTCAGTTTGCTAATATTTTCTTGAGGATTGTTGCATTTATGTTCCTGAGGGATATTGGCCTATAATTTTCTTTTCTTGTGCTGTCCTTGTCTGGTTTTGGTATTAGGGTAGCACAGAGCTTGTAAAAATGAGCTTGGAAATGTTCCCTGCCCTTCTATGTTTTAGAATACTTTGAAGGATTGGTATTCATTCCTCTTTGAGTATTTGGTAGAATTCACCACTGAAGCCATCTGATCCTGGACTTTTGTTTGGTAAGAAGTTTTTGATTACTAACTCAATCTCCTTAGTAATAATTGTTCAATTCAGATTTTCTGTTTCTTCAAGATTCAGTCTTGGAAGGTTATGTTTCTGGAATTTATACATTTCCTTTAGGTTTGTTGGCATGTAATTGTTCATAGTAGTCTTCCATGATCCTTTGTATTTCCGTGGTATTAGTTGTACGATCACTTCTTTCATTTCTGGTGTATTAATTTGAGCTCTCTTTTTTCTTGAGGAGCCTTAGCAAGAGTTTGTCAATTTTATCGTTTCAAAGAACCAGTTCCTTGCTCCATCGATCTTTCCTGTTATCTGTTTAGTCTCTATTTCATTCATTTCCGCTCTGGTCTTTGTTATTCCCTACTTCTTCTAACTTTGGGCTTCATTTTTTCTTCTTTTTCAAATAACTTAGCTTATTTGACAGTTTCATGTTTCTTACGATGCGTACTTCCCACCGTGAATTTCTGCCTTAGAATTCCTTTTGCTACATTCCATAAATTTTGAGATGTTGTATTTTCACTTTCATTCATCTCAAGGCATTCTTTGATTTCTCCTTTGACTTCTTTTTTGACTCATTGGTTGCTCAAGAGCATGTTATATAGTTTCCTCATATGTGTGAATTTTCCAGTTTTCTTACTATAATTGATTTCTAGTTTTATACCATTGTGGATAGAAAAAAATGCTTGATGTGATGTCAGTCTTTTTAAATTTTTAAGACTTGTCCTAACATATAATCTGTTCTGGAAAATGTTTCACGTGCACTTGAGAAGAATGTGTATTCTGGTGCTTTTATATAGAATGTTCTTTATGTATCTAAGTTCATCTGGTCTCATGTGTCATGTAAGGCCAGTTTCCTTTTTGATGTTCTGTCTGGATGACCTGTCTGTTGATGTGAGGTGGAGTATTACAATCTCCTGCCATTATCGTTTGGCTATCTATTTCTCCTTTTAGGTCTGTTAATATTTATATATTTAGGTGCCCCTATGTTGGGTGCATAAATATTTATAAATGTTATATCCTGGATGCCTGGGTGGCTCAGTCATTAAGCATCTGCCTTCAGCTCAGGTCGTGATCCCAGGGTCCTGGGATTGAGACTCACACGGGCTCCCTGATCAGCGGAAAGCCTGCTTCTCCTTCTCCTACTCCCCCTGTTTGTGTTCCCTCTCTTGTTATGTCTCTCTCTGTCAAATAAATAAATAAAATCTTTTTTTAAAAATGTTATATCCTTGGGACACCTGGGTGGCTCAGTCAGTAAGGCATCTGCCTTCAGCTCGGGTCATGATCTCAGGGTGCTGGGATCGAGCCCCACATCGGGCTCTCTGCTCTGCGGGGAGCCTGCTCCCTCCTCTCTCTCTATGCCTGCTGCTCTGCCTACTTGTGATCTCTGTCTGTCAAATAAATAAACAAAATCTTTAAAAAAAATGTTATATCCTCTTGTTGGACTGATTCTTTTATCATTATATAATGCCCTCCTTTGTCTCTTTTTATAGTGTTTGTTTTAAAGTCTATTTTGTCTGATGTAACTAAAGCTACCCCAGCTTTCTTTTGATTTCCAATTACATGGGACATTTTTCCTTCCATGTACTTTCAGTCTGTATGTGTCTTTACATCTGAAGTGAATCTCTTGAGGCAGCATATGGATGGGTCTTGTATTTTTATCCATTTGACCACTCTGCATTTGATTGGAGAATTTAGTCCATTTACATTTGAAGTCATTATTGAGGGGCACCTGGGTGGTACAGTCAGTTTAGCATCTGATTCTTGGTTTCAGCTTGGGTCGTGACCTCAACAATGTGCGATTGGTCCCCTTGTCAGACTCTGGGCTCAGTACAGAGTCTCCTTTAGGGTTTGCTCTCCTTCTGCCCCACCCCTGCACACACACACTTGCTGTATCTAGAAGAATTAAATCTTTAAAAAATAAATAAAGTAATTATTGATAACTAAACGTATTGCCATTGTGTTCATTGTTTTCTGGCAGTGTTGTAGTTCCTCTGCTCCCTTTCATCTTTCTCTTGTGTAATGCTTCTTATTCCTAGAATGGTCATGTTGTGTTTTCTGGGTGGTAGTTTAGAAGTCTTAATAGTAATAATAGTTCATGTTTACCAAGCACTTATCGTAGTCATTGTTCAGCTAGTCATTGTTCTAAGTAGTTTACGTATATACATGGAGTTAATATGTGGAAATTAACTGATTTCATGTTCGTAACAATGCTAAATGAGAAAGTGGAGAACTTGGTAATGAGAAAGTACATATCTTGTTAAAAATTTATGATGATTTCAGCATTGGGGAGGGTATATGATATGGTGAGTGCTGTGAAGTGTGTAAGACTGAAGAATCACAGCCCTGTACCCCTGAAGCAAATAATACATTATATGTTAATTAAAATAATAAATAAAAAAATTTTATGATGATTTCAAAACAGAGTTTTTTTATTAACATATAATGCATTATTTGTTTCAAGGGTACAGATCTGTGAATCATGAGTCTAACACACTGCACAGCACTCACCATAGCACATACCTTCCCCAATGTCCATAATCCAACCACCCTAACCCTCCGCACCACTCCCCAGCAACCCTCAGTTTGTTTCCTGAGATTAAGAGTCTCTTATGATTTGTCTCCCTCCCCGGTCCCATCTTGTTTCATTTTTCCCTCCCTTCCCCACAAAACCCCCCGCCCTGCCTCTCAAATTCCTCATATCAGAGAGATCATATGGTAATTGTCTTTCTCTGATTGACTTATTTTGCTTAGCATACCTGACTACAAATTTCCCAGTGTCTCTGAATGTCTGAGCTATTCTGCTCCTTTCCATGAACGAGGCAGGATTATTGCTAGTACAGCTGACAAAGCATTTTCTTCATCTTGAAAACTAACTTTAACAATCATATGTTGCATAATTAGTCACAGTGTTCTTACTAGATAGGCATCCAAAGGCCTCTTTTTATAATCATGGAAAGCAGGGCTCAGAGAGGTAAAATGATTTTTATAAAATTTTTGTCTCTGAGCAAATCCCCGCTAGAACATAGGGTCTTCTCCTGTCCATGCTGTGATAATTCTTAGGCTACAATTCCTCTTTAAAGTTTCTTTTGAGAAATTTTGGAACCCCTCTTTCCTAAATAAAGTAATGTGCTAACTTTTGCCCTTGTATCTAATTTGCTTGAAAAAAAATCTCCTTTTGGGGTAAGTCTCAAGTCAGCAGTATACCTCCCTATTCCTTCTCTCCCGTGGCAGTGGCTCCTAAACCTGGCCTTGCAGGGGAATTATCTGAAGAGTCATTAAAAATAGATGTCCCAGGGTCCCAGAACCTGTACTTTTAACCTGAGCTCCAGGTGATTCTCATGAAGGTGGTGCGTACCATTTGGAAACCACTGTGCCCGGGGACATGGCACCCTTCCCTGGAGATACATAAGACCAAAGTAAATGGGAGCAAGTGCGTGCTTCTGACCTCTCCTGCTTCCTTCCTAGGTGGATGGTCCTGAAATCGTGCCTTGCCCACTCAGTCCATGTGCCTCTGGCTCAAGGCACAAATATGGACATATTTTTTCTCATTGTTTTGCTAACATTCTGCTTCCTCAAAAAGTTGATATCAAGATCAACAAAGATTCTCTCTGGCAAATCACCGTCTTGCTACAGTCCTTTTCCTCTTATGTACTTGCCTCTTATGTACTCCCAGATGTGGACTGAAAAGTTGGTCTCTCTGGAATTATCCTCAGGTATTTCAAATTTCCTTGGAGAACATTTTGGATAGTGGGATGAGAGAGTGTTCTAGAGTCAGGCAGATCTGGATTTGGTCCATATTCTGTCTATTAGCACATTAGCCAAGTTGATGAAGGAGGTAAAAATCTCAGGGGTGCCTGGGTGGCTCAGTCATTAAGTGTCTGCCTTCGGCTCAGGTCATGATCCCAAGGTCCTGAGATAGAGCCCCGCATCGGGCTCCCTGCTCAGTGGGGAATCTGCTTCTCCCTCTCCCTGTCCCACTGCTTGTGTTCCCTCTCTCCCTCCCCCTTCTTGTGTTTCTTGGTGTTGAATAAATAAAATCTTAAAAAACGAAAAGAAAAGACACGGAGGTAGACCTCAATTTTCTCATCTGTAATATGGGAATTGATGATAACTTCCTTGAAATATTGTGTGAAGGTGAGAGATTATGTATATAAAACACTCAAGACAATGTCTGGCCCTTATTAAGTACCCAATAAATCTTTAAAAATACATTTTAAAGATCACTGTAGATCTCAAATAAGGAAATTATGGCTTTGTGAAACTGTTTAGTGAACAGTTTCTTCCTAAACAAAACACACGGATGTGACAGATGGTATGTGTCTTGAGCATGGCTGATAGATAATGTAAGCAAATCTAAATTATTTGGCAATAAGCAGATTTCTCCAACAATTGTTGGATCCCTCTCTCCTCTTCAATAGCACCATCTAGAGTAGGTTTCTTTTAATAACTTGTTTCCCTATTTGTTCCTTTCCTAAAAAAATCTTATTAAAGTATATTTGACAATACAGTGTTCTGTTTTAACGCCTCACAGCATAGTGATTTGACAATTCTGTATATTATCATTCACCATAGGAAGTGCAGTCACATCTGTCACCATAAAACATTATTACAATTATTGACTGTATTCACTATGCTATGCTATTCATGTCTGTGTGACTTTCTTATTTTATAACTGGAAGTTTGTACCTCTTAATCCCCTCCATTTATTTCACCCAACTCCCCCAGTCACCTACCTTCTAGCAACCACCACATTGTTTTCTGTATTTATAGGTCTGTTATTTATATATTTATATATATATATTTATATATATCTGTTCTATATTTATAGGTCTGTTACTGTTTTGTTTGTTTGTTTTGATTTTAGATACTACAAGCAAGTGACATTATATGGTATTTGTCTTTGTCTGAGGTCTTTCACCTAGCATAATACCCTCTAGGTCCATCTATGTTGTCACAAATGGCAAGACCTCACTCTGTTTTTGTGCCTCAGTAATATTCTGTTGTACATAGATGCCGCAGCTTCTTTATCCATTCCTCTATCGATGACACTATTGTAAGTAATGCTTCAGTGAACATAGGGCTGCGTGTTTCTTTTCAGATTAGTATTTTCATTCTCTTAGGGCAAATACTCAGTGATAAAATTATCAGATCATACGGTATTTCTATTTTTTAATTTTTGGAAGAAACTCTACACTATTTTCCACTGTGGTGGTACTAGTTTACCCACCAACAGCACACGAGGGTTACTTTTTCTCCATGTTCTCATCAACATTTGTTATTCTAATCTTCTCTTTTTGATACTAGCCGGAACAACAGGTGTGAAGTGCTAGCTCCTTGTTATTTCGACTTGCATTTCTCTGATGATGTGTGATGTTGAGTATTTTTTCATGTGTCTGTCAGTTAACTGGATGTCTTCTTTGGAGAAATGTCTATTCCGGTCCTCTGCCCACTCGTAACAAATTATTTTTTTTTCAGTGTTGAGTTGTGTAAGTTCTTTATATATATTGGATATGAACCCTTATCTTCTCCCATTACGTTGGTTGCCTTTTTCTTTTGTTGATGGTTTTCTTTGCTGTGCCAAAGGATTTTATTTTGGTGTGGTCCTGATAGCTTCCTTTTGCTTTTGTTTCCCTTGCCAGAGGAGACATATCTATAAATATGTTGTTAAGGCCAATATCCAAGAGATTATTGCCGGTTTTTTTTTTCCCCCTAGGAGTCTTATGGTTTCAGGGCTCATAGCTGGGTCTTTAACCTGTTTTGAGTTTATTTTTATATATGGTGTAAGAAAGTGGTCCCATTTCATTTTCTTACATGTAGCTGGCCAGTTTCCCCAACATAATTTATTGAAGAGATTGTCTTTCCCCCATTGTATGTTCTTGCCTCCTTTGTCATAGATTAATTGACCATACACTTGTTTAATAAAGCTTTGTAGTATATCTTGAAATCTGAAACTGTGATGCTTTCAGCTTTGTTCTAATTTCTCAAGATTGCTTTGGCCTATTCGGGGTCTTTGTAGGATCTTACAAATTTTAGGATTATTTGTACCAGTGCTGTGAAAAATGCTACGGATATTTTGATAGGCGTTGCATTGATTGCAAGGTGGATTGTCTTGGCCATTATAGACAGTCTCTATTTGAGTTTTATTATGAATAGGGAAGGAAATAAAAGAAAAAACAACAGATCATGTGGGCAGACCTTGAGCTAGTCAAATGCTGGGCAGATAGCATGACCAGGCAAAGTCTTAAAAAATTTTGTATCAACATATTCAGGAGAAGAAAGCCTGTCTTAGGTAAACCAGGAAAAGCAGAAAAACAGAAAAGCAGGCCCCCAAAAAGGAAAAAAAAGTCCTTTTACTGGTAGAGATTTGCTGTTGAAACAAGTGCTTTCAGATGAGATGTCTCTCATTCAGTTAGAATTCTGCCTTCATCACCAACAGCTGGATGCCCCTGGACGTGTTTTGTTCTAACACCTCTGAACTTCACTGTCCTCAAATGCAAAATGAAGTTAATAGGTTTAACTTAATAGGGCTCCTGGGAATGTTAATTAAAATAATGTGTGTAAACCTTTATATTTCATAGGTGCAAGAAATACTGGAGAATATGTAATTTAGCCATGACTTCACTATATATGGCAGAATAAAATAATGTTAGGGTCAATGAGATGTCAGCTAATGAGTATAAATCCCAAACTAGGAGGTGTCGGACGGAATTTAACCTGCCCTCTCCCCCACCCGAGGTTACTTATGGATAGAACTTCCCCCTCCGTAGGAACCAGGTTTGTGGGCAGGAACTTCCCATTCATCTTGGACTTTCAAGAACCACATCATTCATTTCTGTTTTCCTTAAAATGCAGGTGCACCTATTATTATATCTTTCCCACACTTCTACGAAGCGGACCAGCAGTTCGTTTCTGCCATAGACGGCATGCATCCCAATAAGGATGATCACGAGACATTTGTGGACATAAATCCTGTGAGTGCACACGTCTTCCTGGTAAAAGCTTGCATTTTATTCTGTCCAACGCAGTGTTTATCGGCTTAGTCCAGAGCCTGTTAACATTACTGTCTGCCTCGCATATACATATTCAAGGGGAAAAGCCTCAGCTCTGTGCATGTGATACCTAGTCTCATGGCCTAACAGGCTGAACTGTGTGGCCCTGACAGGCAGAAATAGCGGCAAACCTAACGAAAAAGCACCTGTAAACATTGCATTGCTGGAATGACCGAAATTGGACCCGTAAAACCTGGCCAGTGTTCCGCTGCCAGCCTTGGACTTGAACGTGTATACATTCTCCCACTGGCAGACAGATCAGCAGGGTCGAAGCCACATTTTTTCTTTGCTCACTGCTGGGAATGTTTTGGTTGAAATTTAAATATATGGTGCTTTTTTTTTTTTTTAAAGATTTTATTTATTTACTTGACAGAGACTCAGCGAGAGAGGGAACACAAACAGGTGGAGTGGGAGAGGGAGAAACAGGCTCCCCGCGGATCAGGGAGCCCGATGCAGGGCTCGATCCCAGGACTCTGGGATCAGGACCTGAGCAGAAGGCAGACACTCAACAACTGAGCCACCCAGGTGCCCCGAGCCTCAGTTACTTCTAGCAAGCCTCATTCTGCAGGCACTGTTGAGAGTTTATTGTATGATATTAATTTAAAAGGCATTAGATATACATGTACTTTAGTCCTGTTTTCAAAGAGGAGATAAACTAAAAACCACGTTAAAAGGAAAGGAATATCGTTTTATGACGTGAGAGCCCTTCACTGTTGGAACTGAGTTAGAGGTCAGCTATCTTCATTTTGGGGATTTTGAGCACAGGGAACAGTAAAGAAATAGCAAGAACAGCCTTTTAGCTCAGCAATTTATAGGCACTTTGCTCTTGTGTCTGAGAAATCAATGGTTTTATCTTTTTGTGAAAAAGATCCAAGTGTTTTTCCCCCCTCACCCCCCCTCCCCTGCCTTTTCTCTTCACCTTCAGTCAGTTCCTCTTCCTCAGCAGAAAGGTGGGCAGGTGCTTGTCCCCGAGGGCCAGGGCAGTCCCTTAACCCCAGTTCAGAGGCGAAGTGGCCACGGGCAGACCACCTTCCGGCTTCGTGGGCGTCCCGACCGTCCCGGGGCCCGCTCTCGGGCTCAGAGCTCCCTCCTGGCAGGGTTGCCCAGGGCTTCACCATCCCGAGGGGAGCATCCTGGGTGCTCGCCAGCCGCACCCCATGTCAGGCTTCACTCTAGCCCTGCGGCATCACGGTCTGCATGGTCCCAAGGCCCCAGAGCTCCCACGCGTAGTGAAGTTTGGGAGGCAGTGGTCCACCAGGCACCCGACCACAGCCGCGGTTCTGCCTCTGCCCTGGGGTCCGTGTTCCCGTGTCCCACCTGTCCTCGCGGACCTGGCAGCGGCCACGCTGGTTCTGAGCATCCCATGGAGCTGGTGCTTTGCCGAGAAAAGCTGTTCACGGTTTTAATAAGCCCTCGTGTTTTCTTCCCACTCCTCTGATCGCAGTTGACTGGAATTATTCTAAGAGCCGCGAAGAGGTTCCAGATCAACGTTTACGTCAAGAAGTTAGAAGACTTTGCGTAAGTTTTACCTCTTTCGTCGGAGGCAGTGGGTGGTTTGGCTGCACTGACTCTCCGGTGGGTCGATGTCAGGAGACGGATCCCTTTCTAAGCCTGCCCCCTCCTGCCCTTCAGGGATGAGGCATCATCAGCGCCCGCAGAGGCTGTCCTGGTCTTGGAATTTACGTACTTTATTTAACCAAACACCTAGAGCCTGCTCTCTGTGGATCACACATTGTTCCAAGCATTGTATGATACACACAGGAACTCATGTATTCCTCATGGTTACGCTGTGTTAGCCCCATTTTACAGATGAGGAAACCAAGGCACGGAGAGGTGACGTAAGGCTACAGAGTGCGCGCCTCTCCATGGCTTGCGGCGTTGCCCGCCCTTGCCACGACTCTGGTCGCCTCCCTTCCTGTCTGCCCACTGCTCCCACCCAGGGCCACAGGCTCCCAGTTAAGGGGCAGTTCACATAGGCTCCTGAGTCCAGCCTCTCCTCCTCACACTCCATCTAAAAGCCACCGCTTAACTAGGGTCACTAAGTATAATCTCCTGCTGAGACTTTTCAATGGGAATTTTAGGGGTATGAGAAGATGCTTATGACTTAAAAAACAAATTGCAAAACTGTACATAATGGTAGGTATCTATTCTTTGTTTCTGTCTGTCTACCCATCTATCTATTACAGCACTTGGCTCCCCCATCAGATTTGCAGATTTAACCCCACATGTCATGGATCTTTCTGGAAAATAAATGTGGTTTGCAAGAATGCATTTTGCCACCCCTGTGTATTTTCCTGAGGCAGTATAAATTAGTAGTTAAGACCTAGAGCCTTAGAATCAAAATGAAATTACAGTCCTTTTGGTCCTGGGCAGGTGGTAGGTACCACTGTCCCAGGGATTATGGGACATAATACCACCCATAATCCCTGGGACAGTGGTACCTATCGCAGGAGACTAGTGAGAGAATTAAATGAGATCGGGTCCCCCAAACAGCAGGTATAGAGCTGGTTCTTGCTAACGTGCTCTGGGCTCGAGCGAAGACAATACTTAGGGGCCTGGTCATAAAACATTCTGAGGAGGGGTGCCTAGTGGCTCAGTCGATTAAGCATCTGAGTTTTGATCTCGGCTAGAGTCTTGATCTTCAGGTTGTGAAATGCAGCCATACACTGGGCTCTGCGCTCAGTGGGGAGCCCTGCTCCCACAACTTATCTCTCCAGCCAGTGTGCTATCATAATGAGGATGTCTATAAAATAATCTCAGACATCATCTTTTTTTGTATTGAGGCACGATTGACATCCATTATATTAGCTTCAGGTTGACAATATAATGAGTCGACATTTAGATGTATTACAGAAGGATCAGCCCAGTCAGTCTAGTTACCCATCACCACACTAGGTACAGATTTCTCTTCTTGCAATGACACTTTTCAGATCTACTCTCTTAGCAGCTCTCACTGTGCTTACAATATTATTCACTATAGTTGCCGTGTTGTATGTTACATCCCCAGGACTGACTTATTTTATAACTGGAAATTTTTATCCTTTGACTCCCTCCACCCATTTTGCCCACCCCCAGCCCCCAACTCTGGCAGCCACCCATCCGTTCTCTGTGTCATCTGTGGGCTCAGTTTGTTTGCTTTGTTTGTTTTAGATTCCTCGTGTAAGGGAGAATATATAGCATTTGTCCTTCTCTGCTGATCCGCTTAGTGTAGTGCCCCCAGGGCCTATTCAGGTTGTCCCAAATGGCAAGATTGTGTTCTTTTTTATGGCTTAGTAGTATTCATTCCAGTGTGAATATATATCAAGTTTCCTTTATTGATTCATCCATTGATGGACACTTTGGTTGTTTCCAAATCTTGGTTACTGGAAAAAAATACTGCAGTGAACCTAGGGGTGCATGTATCTTTTTGAGTTAGTGTTTTTGTTTTCTTTGGCTAAATATCCAGAAGTGAAAATGCTATATGGTCATTCTATACCATTATATGGTACCATATGCCATTATATGGTAGTTCTGTTTTAAATTTTTCGAGGAACCTGCATGCTCTTTTCCAGACTGGCTGCACCAATTTACCTTCCCACCAACAGGGTTCAAGGATTTCTTTCATCCACATCCTCACCAACATACACTACATTTTGCCTTTTGACCCTAGCCCCTCTAACAGGTATGAGGTGCTATCTCATGGTAGTCTTGATTTGTCACCTTTTCTCTTTATAGTGAAACGGGAAACATTAGAACCCTGGTTTTCCCAGTGATGTATATCAATGAGGTAAGTCGTGGGAGGGAGCCACGGGTATATTTCACTTGTGAAAGTGTGGGAGACTTCCGGTATGTCATCTGCTACTGTGACTGCGCGATGTAAGATGTGAGAAAGGGGGCCACTGATTTTTAAAAACTTGTTTGTCTTCAGAAAGTTTTCTGTTTATATGTTTACATGAGGCTGACTGTGTTTGAGATTTGAAAAAATTTCCTTTCTCAAGAACATATTTTGGGGGAAACTCTTTTTCTGGGCAGCTGGTTATGTCAGAAACAAAATGCAGAGCTAAATGAAGCAATGTCAAACACTGTGGACATTTTAGTGATACATGGTTGCATTATCTTTTATCATAGCCTACAGGGTTTTTTTTTAACTTCCTGATAAACAAACATCTATCATGAATTATAGGACACAGACCTGTCATAGTTCAAACAAAAAGTATTTCGCTAATGAAATACTTCTTTCTTTCACACTACTCCCATAGAAATTTTATCCCAAAATATTAGGTATAAATTAAAGTTCTGCAAATAAAAACATTTTCAGAAAGCTCAGTAAACCACCTGCTATCTCAGACACCTGTGATAAATTCTTTTCTGAATCACGTGCATTTACTGTACAAATCCCCTCAACTTCTCTCTTTCTCCTACTCAGTTTGGAGGGGGAACATGTAGGGGGCTTTTCCTCTCTAATAAATTCTTGATTGGCTTGCTTCTGTTGTTAATGGCACCATTTTTTAAAGTTTATGTTATTTTTCTCTGTTCCCTAATTAATTAATTAATTAATAATCTTGCTCTGTATAGAAAATTCAGTAACAGTGATTGGCAAGAAAAAAGAAAGCTAAAATAACTTTCACAAAACCTGGGTGAGATTGATATTATTCTTAACTTGCTTATTTTACTCAACAGCGTGTGGTTAAAGTGTTTCCAATAATAACTTTGTAAAAAATAATTTAGTGTCTTACACTTTGTCAGACTAACATGAGCTGTTTATAAAGCTCTTGGAAAATTATTAAATTTATACTTTAGAAGTGAATCACCAAACAAATATTGAGCCATTATATTGTATACCCAAAACTAATCTGTTTATGTCAATTATACCTCAATTAAAAATTTTTTAAAATATTTAAAAGGCAAATCACTGATAACCTGCCCTTCAGAAACAAGTGCAGCTGACATGGCTCCTGTTGCCTCTTAACATTATTCTGCTTGTGATATTAGATAGTTGAGACCACTCCATAAATACAGTTTTATAACCTTCTTTTTTCATCTGGCATTACTTTGGTAGCCACATTTATAAACTTTTGAAGGGTTTATGATTGCAATTCTAAGACAAGACTTTCATTGTTTGCTAGGAAAATGTAAGCAATATTCACCAATTTCTAGGATCTGTTTGCAGTTGCTCCCGAGTTGTCATTGTTACTATTTGCAGAGAAGGACTCAGAAGCAGGGCTTTTTGAAAATGGGGAAGGACCCTGCTCTGCCGGCTTGTGTTCCTAATTGTGTTTACATTTGAAGTCCCCTCCAACTCAACGATCGCTTTGCTTTTTTGTTGAAGACTGTATTGAGTCCAGGGAATTGAGGAGTAAAACCTTGTGCTTTTGGTACCTCCTAGAAAGGACTTGACTCTACTCTCCAAAAAGGAAACATTAGACCTTGATGTGACCTTGGATACTGCTCTCCCACCTCCTTTTTGGATCTTATTCAGTTACTGGAAGCTCCAGTCCTAGAAACCCATCCTCTGCCCCAGTCTGGTGCAGGTTCAGCCTAAATTAAGCCCAAAGTTCCATTTGTTGCTCATAATTTTTATGAAATTAAGCTCTCCAGACATCTCACCCATTACAATTTAAAGAGATAAGATAGGCGCCTGGGTGGCTCAGTGGGTTAAGCCGCTGCCTTCGGCTCAAGTCATGATGTCAGGGTCCTGGGATCGAGTCCCGCATCGGGCTCTCTGCTTGGCAGGGAGCCTGCTTCCTCCTCTCTCTCTCTGCCTGCCTCTGTGCCTCTATGCCTACTTGTGATCTCTGTCAAATAAATAAATAAAATCTTTAAAAAAAAAATAAAGAGATAAGATATTTGTTCTGCATCCAGAAAGTGTTATTCTAGAACATTTTCTTGGTTATCAATACCCTCTGGAATTCTAGTGAGCCTCATGACTTCTTTAGACAACCTGTTGAGACCTCTGGTCTTTTTAGGTTACTTTTATTTTTAAGAAACTTTTTAAAAAAGATTTTATGTTTAAGTAATCTCTACACCTAACAAGGGGCTCGAAGTCACCACCCAGAGACCAAAAGTTGTACACTCTACCGACAGAGCCAGCCAGGGTCCTGAGACCCCTGGTCTCCATCACTAAGGATTTAACCAAGACAGTAATTATACTTTGTGCATATTATTTTTGGAATATTTCATTCAGTTAGTCAACTGGCATTAATTCAGCACCTACTGTGTGTAGAGTGCTATTTCTGACATTGAGGTGATTAAGATGTAAGTCTTGCCTTTGGAAACCTCACAGTCACAAGGAGACCTACAGATCAACAGACAGTTACCGCACAGAGTGCGCAATGATGGGGGTTTTAGGGACTGGTACAGAAGCTTAGTAAAGGGACTTTTAACAGGCCTGAGTTGGCCAGAGAAAACTTCTGGTTGGAAGTTATGTTGAATTAGATATTAAAGGATGTGTTGGAGTTGTCTGATACAAATGATGGTGTTACTTTGTTATGTTTTATTACTCTTTCCCTCCTACTTCCAACCTAATTGGAAAGGAAGACATGTGTTCAGGAAAAAAAAAAAAAAAAAAAGATGTTAATGAATAAATGCCCCTTCTGGTTACTCTAATTTATAAATGAATTTTTAGTCTCTTCAGTTTGCTAACGGGAAGACTTACCCAAATTATGGTTAATGAGTTGGAGGAAAGATAGAGCAAAAAACTTTACAGCCTGCGTATTTAGTAATCAGGGGAATACTATTTTCTTGCCTTCCAGAGTGTTCTCATTGATAAAGAGACTGCAAGTCGACTGAAGTCTGTGATTAACACCACTTTGATCGTCACCAACATACCCTACATCATCATGGCGCTGGGCGTGTTTTTTGGATTGGTCTTCACCTGGCTTGCGTGCAAAGGACAGGGGTCCATGGACGAGGTGAGCAGTGGCTGGAGGAGCATCTCCCTCACTGGGTAACTTTACCCGATGAGGTCCGCTGTGCTCCACTACAGGGCTGTCAACGGCTCCGTCACCGGAACCCCCAGGGGGATATCTGGGGGTTTGTGCTGGGCGCGGTGATTTCCTGGCCGCGTTACTACTGAACCAAAGGAAGCAAAGCGAGTGTGTCAGAGAGGGAGGAGGAATGCAGTGATGCTCTCTAGAAGTGGGGGCTGTCTTGGTAGGCCTGGAATACCTGGCACTGAGCTTCATGTTTCTGAAAATAACCCGAAAGGAGAGGGAGAATATTTAACAGCTAAACGTCTGGACTTTGGTGTCAGACTGGTTCAAATCCCAGTTCCGCCTCTTAGTGGTGGCGTGGCACTAAAATGGGCCTTAGTTCTTCATCTGTAAAGTGGGATCATGAGAGAACCTGCTTGAAGAGGTTTTTCGTGAGGATTAAAGGGTATAGTGAACAGAAAGCACTTGGCCCTGGCGTTAGCATTTCATAGGAGCTCGATAAGCATGAGTTGTGGGATGAAGTAATTCAAAGATTATAAAGTCAAGACAAGCAGAGACCTGCTTGGAAGGAATCAGAGGATGCCAGAAGATGCCTCCCACTGAGTCATCCCTGCGTATGAAATGACTGGCACAGGGGACCAGTAACGTCCCACCCCCCCACAACAAATGGTTGGGATAAACAGAGTTCGGTTGACCTAAGTGACCACCTGGCCCTCCCAGCTCCACCATGAAGGAGCCTTTCCTGTGGGAGCAGTGTCCCTTTCTGCACCAAAGGCTTTCCCCCCCTTCTAGACGCTTCAACTAAGTGTCTGAGGCCAATGTGAGGGAGGAAATGAAATAGGTTGAAACCATCGGAATAGTATTAGCTCGGATTTCCCTGTGTCCGACACGATTTCTCTTCCGCTGTGCCCATCAGGGCAGCGTGACTTAGGTGTGAGGTGATTATCTCGCCCTTCCTGTGTCTGAGGTGATTATCTCGCCCTTCCTGTGTCTGGGCCTCCCTTCCTGTCTGACGTCGCACAGTCACTGAGATTTTCACAAGCACAGGTGAAAGCCCAGGTCAGTGCTCTCACTGCTCCTGCCATTAACCGTCTGCGTGTAGTCAACAAGCAGGCGACGACGGGGCACCCACCGCCTCTGAGACCTAGTTGCCTGGTAGGTTTTGAGCCAGGAAGGAGCAAGTCCATGGAGTGTGTCCGTGAGGGTTATGGGCCCCGGGGTGCCGGGGAGGGCGCTGCTGCGGAATCGGGAGCCAGGCTGAGGGCCCAAGGGCAAGGCAGCAGCCGGCTGAGGTGGGACAGCCGCCCTCCTGTCAGACTCTCCTCCCATCTTCCCCCGCCGCCCTGGCCCCCAGCGTTTCCCCCCCTGGGAGAACTTTCTGAAGGGACCACCTGACGCTGCTGTCCCCTCTCTTCGGAGTCTCAGGGAACCGCAGACGAAAGGGCGCCCCTCATACGAACCTAACCGCGGCCCGAGCTGGGCGGAGGAGCCGTGTGAGCTGTCCTGACCCGGACCATCCGCGTCTACACGGGCATGTGGCCTGTCCCGGAGAGGAGGGCGGAGACCCCGCGCTGGCGAGTGAGGAGAGCGTCCCGGCAGGAGGTTAAACGACTGACTGACTCGGTTGGCCGTTAGGCTTTATAAAATTGTTTGTTTTCCATGTGTCTGGCAGGTATTTAATAAACTCTTGTATAGTAATTTTTTTTTTAATTGGGTGCTGGTAGCTCCAGAACTGTGTGACCACTGTCGTGGTTAAAATGTGTCCGCGTGGCTTGTTAACGTCCCTCCGTCTAACCTTCTTCAGTGTGTTTCAGTCACCAACTTTGTGCTTGAAATATATAAAGACGATTTTCTGTTGTATTTTCTGTTGTATTTCACCCCAAAAGAGAAGGAAGGAAGAGTTCGGAACCCAGGGTAAAATGGTAGCCTCATAAATACATCCTTAAAAGGCATCTAATGTCCTCTTTTTAAAAAGTGGTATATTGTATTTCATGCTAATCTTCAGTTCATAATTCCTCCAGGAAAATAATTCGATCTTTTGACTCCTCGCAAGCGCAGTGGGGAAGGGGTGTGGGGGGTGTGCTGTGGGGCGAACCCTGGGAGTTGATTGTGATTAAGCACCTGAGGCATTTTTGCTCGTACTTTTGCGAATTGATAGGATGTACAGGTAATGTTGGTGTGGACAGGTACAGATGTTTCATGTGGTGTAGAAGTAAATGCTAGTTATGACATTTGTGCGTAGTTTGGGAGGGTTTTTTGTTTTGTTTTTAGTCAAAATGATCTTGGTATGGAAAGGTGCTTCGGAGAGGTGTCACCAGTAAGTGATTTTTCCCCCAGTCACCCGCGCCAAATATGATACTCTATTAATGACAATATTATTGAGTGATTCTTTGTAAAATTATTTATGAATATGGGAAATCCATCCATTCACAGCCCGAGTTACACACACACTTCAGGAAGTCTGACGGTGCTCACAGGATATTTCTTCCGGGGCAGTCTTCATGGGAACTTTGAAATTGTTTTTGTAAGTTGGCTTTCTGTCCCCAGATTTGACCTCTTCCAGTGTTCTGTGGTTCACTGTCACTCATGGAGAGAGAAAAATATGCCCTACACATCCTGTGACAATCATCTTACTGACAGAATGAATGAGGGGGTTTTAAAATATTGCACAGAAAAGGCTTTAAAGAAAGGTCCCTAGGGACCCAGGGGGCAGGGCCACCTCTTTTCAGAAGACCCCTTGGCTTTCAGTGCAGCCTAAATCAGAGGATTAGGAACCACCATGTGACACAAATTCAAGCATATTTAAGGGCATTTTCTTGGTTCTCAAAGTTCACTATTCATTTTTGATCGAGAAAACTGTATAGTTATCCGGCAGAGTGCACAGAGAATTTCATAACAGCTGAATTATCTTACAGGATTTTCTGTCTGACGCTGGATTTCAGTGTAGCAAATGAAGCGAGAAGGCCATGACTGTCACAAATACAGCTTCTGATCCTGTGTGGAGGTGGTAATCCCATTATTTGCCCCAGTTTCTTTCTCTCTACACCAACACAATATGTGACGTGTTCCCTTCTTGAAGGGGCTAATTCGTTAAACTCACAACTTCTCTGTGAATGAAGATAGAACTTACAGATATCCCAAATCACCAAAAGGGGAAAAACTAAATTGAAAATATTTTGTCTTCAATAATGCCAAATATCTAGATTTTTAAATTTATCGATATTTGACTATATTCTTTTGTTTATCCACTTATCCACATGAATAAAACTGATGAACCAGTGCATGTTTATTGGTTCATCCTATTATCAGGGTATCTGTGAGGAGGAAATTTCTAAATACTATGAGTGATAACAGCCCATGTACGCTTTCAGACTGACTCCCACACAGGCAGGGAGACCAAAACACATTACCACCTTGCAATTCTTCATAGTGATTTGGCTTAACATCCCATGTGATATTATGCCTCTGAAAAATCTGTGGAAAGCCCATACACTGACGTCAGGGTTATTGGTTGGTTAAAAAGAACAAACGTGCCTCTTGGGCTTTAGGTTGAGCATAACAGACTTCCTCACTGATTCTCTCGGAGCCCTTATCCTGGAAAGGCCTCCAAAGTCTGTGATTGTTGTTATCACAAAATACGTGTGTCCTGTACTATGACACTCAGTTTAGGGAGAAACCGAACAGAGGGAGGTGACTATGCCTCTCTCAGGGAAATCTGAGAGTTGAACACAGGACAGGGAATGGGCTTTGCCACTGGTAGCTCAAGGCTTTTCCTACTGGACTTAATTTCTTTATGTTCTGGAAAGATCACTAATGATCAAGTGCAGTGAGTACTATAGGACTAGCCCCTATTGGGGTTTTTACTGAAGGGAGGTTGGTTTTTGTTTTTTTATTTAAATTGCTTGAGACACGAGTTCTGCAAAGGGTGACCTTCACGCTTGCTGTCTGGGCATTGTTTCTGGAAGTAAATGCTCCTGGCCATCAAACAGAATACTGACCAGAATGCTCTTCCTATAGCTGAAATAATTGGTTCATTTCATGTGATTCTAGACTTGTTTATTTCTACCCGTAACGCAATGAAGTATTTCACTAATAAAACTGTTTCTATGAAATTTCACTGGAAATCGTATGTGATGTCATCAGATGACTATCGTCTCTGGAGTTTCATTTGAAAGACGTTCTTTGTCCTTGTGACAGATGCAGGCCTGAGTCTCACCTGTTGGGCTCCCTGTGAGTTCTGCTTAGCTGTGGTGGACGGGTCCAGAGAGCCTGACCCATCAAGCTTGAAGCGGGTCCACAGCGAGTTTCTCTGCCCCAGGGCTTTCTCTAGAGGCCTGCAAGCCCCTTAGCAGCACTGGGGGTCGGTAGGCCGACATATTGGCCCTTAACCAAAGGGGGCAGGAGCAGGAAGGAACATGTTTACAAGTGACAAAATAGGACATGGCAGGTTTGTTTAGCGAGGCCTGCTCTGGCTGCGAGGTGAGTAAACTGGAAGAGTCTTATGTGGATACAGGGAGGTCAGTGAGGAGGCTGCCATGTTGGGTGGGTCCCTTTGGGGTCTGCGTTGGCATGTGAGATGGGGGTCATGCACCGGACTCCAGGGAGAACTCCACAGAGCTGCACAGCAGGGGTTAATTAATTGGTTTTGTTGGGGAAAATAAAAATGTATAGGCCCAGAAGAGCAAGATAAAAGGCGCAGACCCTCCAACCTCCTCTCATCCCACGGAGAGGCCAGCCAAGGGCCAGAGTACTGCTTGGTCTCACTAAAGAGTACAAATCTGCCTTCTAGTCCCCCTTTTGAAGAGACAAGCGTGAAGAAGCAGTCTTGTCCATGAAGGAATGTACAAGCCATTGAGCCACAGGAAGTTTGGATTGGGGTGAATGCTGTCTAGAAATCGGGAATGCCAGCTGCCAGTGGAATCACTGGGGAAGAGAAGACCCTGGCTCCATGGGACCTGAGCTTGGCTGCAGCCCCTTCTCCCAGCAGAGGGGGGAACTCCTAGCTACAGTTAGCTGGTTCTCTGGGCACCCCAGAATGAGGTCACCATCTGACTCTCCTGCTCACCGCACTACAAGGGCTCCTGCAATGTCATGGTCAGGGTTGGCAAACCTTTTCTGTAAAGGGCCAGATGAAAAAGTTTTGGCTTTGCAGACCTCTCTTGTCACAACTATTCAATTCTGCTCTTGGATCATGAAAGCAGTCGTAGGCACCATGTAAGCAAATGGGCCTGTCTGTGTGTCTTTACCCAAATAGACAACAGTCCACATGGGCCATCATTTGCTAATCCCTGGTCTAGGCGAAGGACAATGATAATTGGAATCGGGGAGATGGCAGGGGAGATGAAGTATTTTAGAAATGTTTAAAAGATAAAGTATGTGGGGCTTGGAGATGAATATGGGAAAGGCAAGGGAGAGGGACATGTCACAGGACTCATTCATCACCCCACAGTATTGAATAAAGTCTGTTGCAGGGGTAGGCCCTCTGCTCGCAGTAGGGATAAAACCAGTAAAAAAAAAAAAAGAGTTCCTGCCCTGGTGGAGGAAGGGGGGTCAGGGAGGGCTTGCTGTGGAACAGACTCCCCGTCGTTGTTCATCCCGCTCCCTCTCCCCGTCCCCGCATCATTTCTGCGACTGCACTCTGCGGGCTCTCCTGCTCTCCAACCACGCTCTCTCTGGCTCCCTTGGGGGCCGTTTCCTTTCTTCTCAATACCTGCGATCAGCGGCAACCTCTTCTGGCTTGATAACTCTTCCTGACCACTCCACTGACTCCCTGACTTCCGTTACAACCTGAACGATTCCAGCCGACACGTACCAACAACACCTGCTGGATAGCCTCCGCCAGATCGTCCTCAAACCCAGAAAGCAAAAAAAAAAAAAAAAAAAAAAAAAAAAAAAAAGGAATTCATTTTTTCTTGTCTTCATTCCAAATTCCCACTACCGAGGAATGGCACCGCAATCCACCCAGTCGTGCAGGCCAGAGAACAGGGACTCTTGCTAAACTTCTCCTTCCTCTTCCCTCCACACCTGCCAATCCATCTGCTCCTGTCTCCCTTCCTGCTGTTCTCCTCCCTCCGTCGGCACTCTCACTGGGACTCCTGCGATTACCACTGTTGGGACTCCTGCGATTACCACTGTTGGCGTGATTTCGTTTTTTGAGTAGGTAAACCATTTACATTTTCAAAAAGCATAAAAGGGGTTTATGGTGAAAAGGCTTCCACCGTCTCCCAGACACGCAGTTCATCTTCCCAGGGGTTAACTAATGTCACTCACCTTTTTATACCTATCTTCCCAGGAATATTTTATACAAGAATGCGTATTTGCATATTCTAACCCCCTTTTTCATCACCAAAATCGTAGCATACCGGAGAAGGTTTTCTAATTGTCTTTTATGTAGTACATTTTTTAAAAGATTATTTATTTATTTATTTGACAGAGAGAGAGAGAGAGAGATCACAAGTAGGCAGAGAGGCCGGTAGAGAGAGGGGGGTGGGGGGAAGCAGGCTCCCTGCTGAGCAGAGAGCCTAATGTGGGGCTCGATCCCAGGACCCTGAGATCATGACCTGAGCTGAAGGCAGAGGCTTTAACCCACTGAGCCACCCAGGCGTCCCTGTAATACATCTTTGAGATCTTTTTCTTTTAAGCACAGAAAGAGCTCTACTGTTCCCCTTCCATGTCTGAATAGTACTCCTTTGTATCAATCCAACTGTTGAAGCAAACCCGTGTTTCCAGTCACTTATTATCGGCAATGCTCTAACCAACAAACTTGTCCAAAATTTTGCCCATTTGTAAGATGAATTCTTAAAAGCAGATGGGTCCAAGGATTTGTCATTTTGATAAACACAATGTGGGCTTGTTGTTGTTATTTTTATTTTTACTAAAGTATACGAGCACATAGATTTAAGAATCAAATAATTCTATAAGGTTTGTCATATTTTTTTTAAAGGGGGGGGGGGGGCTAGAGATACCATCCTCAAAGGCATCTCTATTGACCCTTTCTCCCATGTACCCCTGACTGGGTCAGGCTGCTCCGGGAGCCTCCGTGAGTCTTAGCATCCGCCCTGTACCCTCCGCCACGGAGGTGAGGCCGCGGCCTTCCTCTCCGTCCTCATCACACTCCTACTCAACCTCCCGCACATGCTTCCACGGGGCCTCCCTACCGCCGCACTTAGGGGCTTCCGCACCGCACGCCCCGCCGACTCCCAGCTCTCGCCCGCGGCTGAGACGCCCCCGGCCACGCAGAGCCCCGAAGCCCCCGGAAGCCGGCGGCGCGTTCCCGCCCCCGCGCCCCCGCCGCGTGCGCCCTTCCGGCGTTCCGGCCTCGGAGGCTGGGCCCGAAAAGAGGCGGAACTCCCTAGTCCGAGGGCGGTTTCCCCGCGGGACTGAAAAGCGGAGTGCACCGGATGTCGCGGGAGCAGAGTCTCGGTCCCCTGCTCCCGCGACATGGCTTTCAACTTTGGGGCTCCTGCGGGCACCTCCGGCACCGCTGCAGCCACTGCGGCGCCCGCGGGTGAGTGAGCCTCTCGGACCTTCTCCCGGGGAGGAAGGGAGGCCTCCGGTCCACCCCCTCGGTCCGAGATGCTCCGGGTGGCGGGTCGAGGGGGAGGGGGAGGGGGAGGCTTCGGCCGCTCGGGGGGTTTCGTGCTTCGGGGAAGGGCGGGCGGCGGCAGAGCGGGCCCGGGCGACTCCTGAGGGGGCCGCGGGGGCTTCGAGGCGCAGCCCGGGTCGTGGGCCCGGTCCTCCCTCGGCTCGCTTCCGGCCGCCGGGAGCCCTCCCGGGAGACTCTGGGGGCGGCTCCTCTTTGCCGCCGCGGGAGACCCGCCCTGTCCTCCTCCCCTCAGCCGCGGGGCCCCGCTCGGCCCGGCTCGGCCCCGGCTCGGCCCCGGCTCGGCCCCGGCTCGGCCCCGGCTCGGCCCCGCTCGGCCCGGCTCGGCCCCGGCTCGGCCCCCGCTCGGCCCCGGCTCGGCCCCCGGCTCGGTCCCGGCTGGCCCCGCTTGGCCCGGCTCGGCCCCGGCTCGGCCCCGGCTCGGCCCCCGGCTCGGTCCCGGCTCGGCCCCCGGCTCGGCCCCCGGCTCGGTCCCGGCT
>NC_081557.1:263746712-263798735 GCF_022355385.1 Mustela nigripes | reverse complement strand
GCCCCGGCACGGACCCCGCTCGGCCCGGCTCGGACCCCGCTCGGTCCCCGCTGCCGGGCGCGGGGAGCTGCGGGCCGGGGGCCGCGCGCTGCGTGCGGCGCGGGTCCTCGGGGCGGCGCTGGGGTCCCCGCGGCGGGGCGTCGCGCTCGCGCTCGCGCTCGGTCCCCGCCTGCGCCTTCCTCGCCCGCCTGGGGCCCGGGCCGGGTTGGCCTCGCCCCGGGGCGCCTGCCGACGCCGCTAACCCTGGTCTCGCTTTCTCTCCCTTCTCTCCTCTCGGCTTCTCCCTCCCGCTCCGCGTCTCTGTGGTGGCTCCGCCGCGCCGTCAGCGTTCGGCGGGCTTGAGACCGCCAACTCCACCGCCAGTGGGTTTAATTTTGGGGGTTTCGGACTAACCGCTAACCCCGCAGTGAACTTTAACATTGGGAACTTCGGCGTTCCGACGACCTCGGCGACGCCGTTCAGTTTCGGTAACAGCCTGGCGAGCGCAGGTAGATGCGGGGGTCGTCCGCGCGGCGGGCGGCGGGCGCCGGAGTCCAAGAATGCGGGCCGGAGCGCGGCCGGCCTGGCGGCGGGGGAGGTGCGCGCGCCGGGGCCGGAGCCGCAGCCCTGGCGCCCAGCTTCGCCCGTCCTAGAAGATGCGGGCTGGGGAAGCGCCCCGAGGGACGGTGTTCCCGTTAACTTCCCCTCGTGGAAGAGAACGTACCTTCCGGGGGGTGCGGGTTCGGAACGCGCGGTCCTGAGCAGAAGCCGTTTTCCAAATTGTTGGGGTCTCTTCCCAAACAGAAGCCCGGCAGTCAGGCCGCTGCTCTGGGATTCTTGGACTCCTGCAGTCACTTCTTTCCATGTTTCTTGCATCTGTCATTGGAATTTCATTTGCTTGTCCGTGTGTTTCCCGAGAGAAACGAGTCTTATACGAACAGCAGCCCCCGTCCGGCTGCTCTACGGTGTGCGACCGCCGGAGTGCGTGTCCTCCAGTCACCCCGCAGATGGGGGTCCCTTCCTGTAAGGTACCCAAGGGTGGAGAGAGCCCCCAGTTTTCACGGGACTTTTTGAGGAATGAGCAGAGCAATTTAATTTATTGTCACGGGGCGTTGAGTTCTAGTAGGTAGGCGAGACCTCTTTGCATGAAAAAAATAATAATGACGATTTTAGTATCGGTATGGATTGAAGCTCACTCGAAATTTGCAAAACACAAACTATAATGGGTATATATGTGTATATAAATTTAAAATACGTCAGTGTACTTTATATACAGTATCCTATGGAAAAGTTTTGTTCCTCTGCTGCTCGTATATGAATTTATTGTCCGTATTCTCTTACATCTCGCCACTTATGCCCATGCCAATTATATGCATTTTGTAAACAGTATTCCCTAAGATTTATTTGGGGGTTGGTGCAGTGTTTGTTACTGCAGTGCGAATATCACCTTGGCATCTGATTTGAAACGTTCTGAAGAATACTTGAAACCTTGGATTCCAAGGATAAAACTGTCCATTATTGTTAAGGTATATTTAAAGTGATCATGTATCACTGTCATTGGTATGTTTATTTTTTCCCTGTTTGCTTAAAATTGGCACTGGGTGAAACAACATTATTTTGAAATTTGTGTTTCCAAACAAAGCCACCCAGTTTGTAATTCAGCAACAATAAATAAACTTACAGTATTTGCTTGATTTCATGTTCACTTTGAGTTATCATTGTTAATTTTGAGTTGTGATAATGTAACTGTATTTTAGCCACTTTTATAGATGTTCATTAACTGAGCCTTCAGCAAAGGGATGATAGAAGTTCTTGTTTATTTTGTGTCTTTGCAGATCCACTATTACTAATAAAAATTTTTGGTATTAGGAACCATGATAAGATACTAATATTGTGTAGCCAATTCAGAATATAGTATAGTTTTTCTGTAGAAGGGAGGAATAATGAAAAAGCTTGAGAACACTGTTCTGTACTTCTAGGTGATATTTTTAAAATCAAAATGTTTACTGTTCCCAAGACTGCAATAAAACCTACAAGAAAATAGAGTATTAGGTTATGGCTACAATATACACTGTATTTTAAAGTAATTTTCCAAATCAAAATTATATGAATGTCAGAGGATTGGGATTTTTTTCCTCTTTATACGTTTTATATAATATGAATCTGTCTCTTATACTAGAGATATATGAGATTAAAAGTTAGAATTGCAAAAACCTGTGGCATAACTCCACACTAATGGTTCAAGCCTTTTTCTTAAGATTTTTTGGCACCATATTGGTAATTAGGTAAAAACTGACAATAAGAAAAAACAAAACAAAACAATATTAGATTGTTTGTATTCCATCCCATTCATATGTCAAGATACATATGGCTAAGATGAGTTTCATTTCTAAACTTAACCTAAAAATGAAATTTGTGTATCTGTCAGCTGCCGGTCTGGGGCAGAGAGCTGGGCTAGTTCTGCTCTTTCCTTCCCACTGCCTTCCACTTGCGGATTTTTTTTCCCCTTATCTCTTCCTTCAAGAAACATGTTCTTGTAGGGAGCTGAGTATGTTTCCTTTGGGAAGTTCCTAAGTTTTCATGAAGACTAAATGGAAACATAAGCTAAGAGAGCATGTGAGTAAATTCACCTAAGCCAAAGTTGCAAACTGGCGCCACAGTCTGCCAGTATGATCTGTTTGACACACTTTTTAAAAAAATATTTGACTTTCTTGCCAGAAAACTAAATTAGGGTTTAAAATTCTTATACATTTCACATAGAAAATCTAGATCTTGTGTTTCTCTTGGGAAAAATAGGAATATACAAGACTACTAAACTACCATTCTCCCACAGCAGTAATCTGCTGGAATTTGGAAACTGCTGCCACTTTAAAAAATTGTTCACATGGAACAGTTCTACCAGTCAGTAAACACCCAGTCTTTTTCACTCATTAATATTCTTAGCCTAAATCTTGTAGGCATTTGAAATTGCAACACCTGCCCTGAAAGTACATGCATAGTTATTTTCGAGTTTGTTAAGCATGGGAATAGGCCTAACTTGTTTTCTCAGCTGTAACTGTTAATCAGCCCTTTTGTTGAAGGTTATGTATTGCATTGTGATATTTCTATTTGAAATATTTACTTATTTTTTGCAACATACTGACTTGATTAGTAGTATCGTTTTTAAAAAATTGAAGTTGAAAGTAGAAAAAGGGAAAATTAGATCAGAATATTTTCTTTTTACGTGGCAATGATGTAAAATGATTTGGAAAAAATTACGTATGCAAAAGATTTTTCCTCTCTGTTTCATTTATCCTTTTTAAATTAGGTGGGTTTGGAGGATTTGGGACAACAACTACAACAGCAGGCTCTGCATTCAGCTTTTCGGCTCCAGCTAACACAGGCACTACTGGTAAGAGGATATCTGAAGGCATTTGTAGATGTAAATGAGCTAGAGATCAGATTTTTTTTTTTAATTTATACAATTTAAATTTTTTCTTCAAAGGACTCTTTGGTGGTACTCAGAACAAAGGTTTTGGCTTTGGTACTGGTTTTGGCACAACAACTGGAAGTAGTACTGGCTTAGGTACTGGTTTGGGAACTGGACTGGGATTTGGAGGATTTAATACACAGCAGCAGCCACAGCAGACCAGTAAGTATGAGAGGCCTTCATCTCTCTTCAAATACAAAACTGTAACATATAGCCAGCATTGAGCGCACTCTTGAGAACACTTTAACAGATATCTTTTTGTGAAGATTGATCAGTATTATGTTCCACAAGACTCCGAAAGCAACTTCTCATGTTTATATGTGATGATAGCAGTTGCCAAGACAGACTGGCATGGTTGGTATTGTGAAGTCTCTGTGTGTAATAGCATTCCGTTTATGTTGTTGCTAAAAGTAACCCAAAAAAGAGAACTGCACAGAAGTACAGCTTAATGAGTTGTGTATAAGGTGAGCACCCTTGTAACCACTGCCTGTGTCAGCAGGCGGCCTCTCGCCAGCCACTTGAGCAGCCCCCCGCCTTGCCCGTGCAGCCCCCTCCCTGTCAGAGGAACTGTAGTCCTGTCTGTCATGTCGTGGTCACCTGTTCTTTACTGTACAGTTTGGTCATTAAGTCTGTAAGCGTTATTGTTTAGTTTTCTGTGTCTTAAACCTCTGGAAGCTCCCGTTAGCCCTCCTGTTTTGTTTTTCCAGTTTGTTACAGAAATGCAGCTCTTCTCCTGTAGGATTTTTCAAGTCAGGACTTAACTGTATTGCATTCCTGCGGTGTAGTTTAACATATTTTGTTGTCTTCTGTGTTTCTTGTGAGTTGGGCTGGATCTAGGCACTTACTTATGTGGATAGTTCAGTTTTTGTGGGGTTGCAAGACTGCAGGTGTACCGCATCCTTTATCAGGAGGTATATGTAAGGTCGGTTGTGTCTGTTTTCGGCTGCGCTGGCAGCAGCCGTTGGCGATGATTACTTAGATCCATCAGTTTCTCAGGGGTTGCAAAGTGGTACTCGGACCTCGTGACTTCTTTTCCGCGTATTGCAATACTTTTTAATATTTTTAAATTTACTATTTGGTTGATTCTTTCCATATTTATAATTAGTTTTCAAAAATAAAGAGTTGGTTCCCTGTGATTCTCCGAAGGAGGCCAGTTAATTTTTACTTAATATTAGGAACTTAAGTATTTCAACTTTTTGGTATTTTTTAATCTGTTGCAGTTACTGATACTTAAATTGTTCCATCTTTGGCCTGAGATACAAGCCTCTTCAGGTTGGCCTCAAGTCCTTTGGTACAAGCTTAGAATTAGTCTTTGATAGCTTATTTCCCAGCTGGCACGGCACATGTTCCAGGCCTATCTTTATGGAGTAATTCATGTAATTCTCACAAGAATCCTGCGAAATAGTACTCTTGTTATCTCCATTTCATAGGTGAAGAGAGAAAACAGAGATTGTGACTCTTCCGTAGACCTCCCAAGATGCAGGATAGAAACATAAATTCAAGTTCTTTGACTTCCTGTGTGATGCTGTTTTCACTAGTCCAGTCTACTACCTCTTAAATCACTTTCATTTCATTGTTCTTAGGTAACTTGATTGATTGGCTAAAATTCATCCTACTCAATTATTGAAGATTATTAGTTTATTAAAGATGAATTTCGGGGCGCCTGGGTGGCTCAGTGGATTAAGCCGCTGCCTTTGGCTCGGGTCATGATCCCAGTGTCCTGGGATCGAGCCCCGCATCGGGCTCTCTGCTCAGCAGGGAGCCTGCTTCCCCCTCTGTCTCTGCCTGACTCTCTGCCTACTTGTGATCTCTCTCTCTGTCAAATAAAATAAATAAAATCTTAAAAAAAAAAAAAAAAAGATGAATTTCAAGAACTATCTAGCCAGTAGGACAAAGAAAATAGAATAGTAGTCTCAGTTCTTTTTTCTGTTATCCTGAAAAAATACAAAATTTGTTGGAAATCTGAGTACTTTAGGAGAAGGGGAAAGTGAATTTTTTTCTTTGTTTCTTGAAAGTCTCCCCAACTCTCAGTTATTATAATTACACTTTAATTAGGAAAAATGGGACTTTGAATTTGGTTTTATTCGTTTGCAGAATATGTAGCAGCCACTTATTAAATTTTGTAGCAGCCACTTCTGCCTATATATTGTATGTCAGGGATTAGCTATCTCAGGTTGAAAGCCACAGTTCCTGCTTATAGCCTACAAGGAGACAATAACGAATATCTAATTAGAATAATAAACATCCACTTATACAAAATGCATATATAATGTGAAAGCACTAAAATGCGTCCCTAGAAGGTGCTGTGGAATACGGAAGAGTTGAATCTTGAAAGAATTAGTTGGATAGAGTCAGAAAGGGGATTCCAAGTGGGGGGAGAACTGACAGACGCATCCTTGCATGGCACAGCATGATGAGTTTGGGAGCTGCTGCTGTAAGGAGTTTCGAGTTTAATCTGCAAAGACGATGGAGCTGTTGCGTTATTCTTAAAACCCCTGCTTGTATGAGATGCACGTTCTCTGGCTGTACCTTCTGTGCGATGTCTAATCTCAGTTAGCTGCTGACTTCTGGACGGTACCTCTTATCCATTGAAAACTTTGGCAGCTGGCTGTTAGTCCTCCGTTTCTTTTCAGCTTCTCTCTGTCTGGGTTACTTAAACATCACATGGCTGTATATTCACACAGCCCTGCCATCTACCTGTTATTCCAAAGACGTCTTCCGTTTCTCTTAAACAGTTATTACCCTGGGCCTTGGCAACATCTGAAAATGTTCTAATTTCAAAATCACTAATGTGAGCATCCCATAATCTATTGTTTTTTTAGCCTGCCTTTTTAAATACTTCAAATACAGCTGTTCCTAGACCTCATTAGGTCTTTAACTGGTGACATTTTCATTTAGACCGTTAGACCATTAGACCATTTAGGCCATTTTCTGTTCTTCCATCAGCTCCTTCTTATCTTCACTGTCCTCCCTAATTAGCTAACTAGTCACTGGTTGCCAATACCCTAAACTTCTTGTCATTGTATCCTGTGCCTGAGGGTTTAAAAAAATCCCAAGTTGGAGCCTCAGCATTGTCTGGCAATCCTTGGAAGTTTATTTAATCTATTCTCCCACCTTCTGTAACAGACCTTTATTCTTCTCAGATCTCAGATTGCTCTGTTCTTTCTCTCAGCAGATGGCCTTGACCTCCACTTCAAAGAGAAGATAAAATCCCTTATTGCACTACAGTTCCTCAGTCTCCCCCTGCCAGATCTGCTCATCTGCCTCCCTCCATACTCCTCCTTTAACCCTTCCTTGTGCTGTGGATCTCATTCTTCCCAGGGACACTCGGACTGGGGATTCTTCTTCTGGCAACACTCTTCTCCCCAACACGGTCTTCAGCTTCTTTCCCCAAGGATCCTTCTTACCCATATTTAAACAACCTGAAGTCTCTTTTTTTCTTAAAACAGTGGCCACAAAACAAAACAACCTTAATCTCACAGTCACATTTCAGTTGCTCCTCTCTTCATAAACATGAACTAGGAAAAGGGAGCTCTCTGTCTGTTGTCTTCTCTTACCTCTCAGCTCGCACTGATCCGGATTCTGTTTTCTGTATTCACATAGTTAAGATCATTAGTCCTCTCAGATCCAATGAATACTTACTGTTCTTTACTTAAATGAGAAATTTAACACAAAAATAAGAGTAAAATGACCCCGATTCTACTGAATAGATTCAGCAAAAGTCAGAATTTGCCACACTTAATCATCTCCTCTCTTCGTCCCCCTTTTTTTTGATTGCTGAAGTATTTTTTTTTTTTAAGATTTTATTTATTTATTTGACAGAGAGAGAAATCACAAGTAGGCAGAGAGGCAGGCAGAGGGGGGGGGAAGCAGGCTTCCTGTGGGGCTTGATTCGAGGACCCTGGGATCATGACCTAAGCTGAAGGCAGAGGCTTAACCCACTGAGCCACCCAGGTGCCCCTACAGTAAATAGCTTATAGAGCTTATAATAACCAGGATTCAAGTCTTCTGGCTTCTAGTCCAATTCTTTACAATTTTTACATGTGCCCATTTGGAAATTAATATCATCTCTCTGGAGGGTAACAAGAGACCCTCTCTAGCCCTGTAGCAGCTCCAGTGACCCTGTGGTACTTAGAACCTGTCGACCTGGAAGAATACTTAAATAGCGGCTCATACAGCGGCCCTTAACTCAGAGCATTTTGGTATTCGTGGTTTTTCTGTTCTCTCTGTACCATTTGTATTACTAAGAACTTTAAGTCACTTTACTTTTTAATTTTACATATTTATTTTAAAAGGAAGATTTGTACTCCTGCTATAAATGGAAAACCAGTATCATTTGTTATAAAGACAGGAAAACTGAAATCAAGTACAGAGAAAATGTCATAGTGTTAGCAGATTCTAGCTAATACTTTTGCCTCAAGCTCTGAGCCCTGTTCTTTCCTTTGGTAAAATGTGAAATAAGCAGGTGCGAGTCATTAAAGGCAGACTGGCACCAAACTGAGACTTTTAAAGTGTATTATCAGATCATGAAAAGATAACTGTTGGTCATGTGCATTAGTCCATTTAGTGACCCAGCTGTTGCTGGACAGCTGTAAGGTCTTGTACTGGGGTTACTTGCCTCCTGCTTTGGAGAATCTGATCTGATCTAACAAGTTTATCCTTTCTATTGGAGAAATTGTAGCACAGAGAAGTTAAATGACTTGCCCAAAGCTTCGCAGCCTGCTAAAGCTTTTAGCTTAGAATCCTGATGATGAGTTCATTTGTTGTTCTTTTTACTACATGTAAGGAGAAGTGATCACGTTGGTACTGATGAAACACTGGTATAATGATTCTTTTTGCTTATTTCAGGCCCTCCAGTTTGTATTTATTTTACACGTATAATAGCAATAAAGGCTTAAAAACCCATTCTGCGGCTTCACACACTTTACTTCGCCATATCATATCCGTATGTGCATTTTTTGATGTGGGTCTGATATGAACCCAGCTGACATACCGGTAGTGGAAGTGCTTGTGTTGAGAAGATAGTGACTCTAAGGGTTGTCCTAGTATATTAGTTTCCTAATGTTGTCATAACCAAGTATCACAGACTTAGTGTATGTATTAAGACAGTACAGATTTATTATCTTACAGTTCTGGAGATCAGAAATTCAGAAATGGGTTTCCCTGGGTTGACATCAAGATGTTGGCAGGGCTGTTGCTTCTTGAGGCTTTAAGGGAGAATCCGTTCCCTGGCCTTACCCAGCTTTTAGTCTCTCTTTGCATTTCCTGGCTTGTAGCCCCTTCCTTCATCCTCATGTTTCACTCTGACCTCCTTCTTCCCTGTTCAGGACCTTTATGATCGTGTTGAGCCCACTAAGTGCTAATCCAGGGTAGTCTGAACTCAATATCCTAATTTCATCATATTTACAGAGTTTCTTCTGCTGTGTAAAGTAACATATTTACAGGTTCCAGGGTTTAGGATGAGGACATTGGGGGGAAGGGACATTATTCTGCCTACTATACCTAGGGTCTGAATTGATTGATTATTTTTTTTTTGAAATACTAATTATGGGGTACATTTCTAGCATTAGGTGGTCTCTTCAGTCAACCCACACAAGCTCCTACACAGTCCAACCAACTGATAAATACTGCAAGTGCTCTTTCTGCTCCAACGCTATTAGGAGATGAGAGGGATGCTATTTTAGCAAAATGGAATCAACTACAGGCCTTTTGGGGAACAGGAAAAGGATATTTCAACAATAACATTCCACCAGTGGAGTTCACACAAGAAAATCCCTTTTGCCGATTTAAGGTATTAGTATTTCTTTTGATCCTCCCTTGAAGAGTGTGTGTAAGAGAGAATGTGATATTTGGATTAAAATAATATGAAGAAAACAGTTGCTTTGTCTTTAGTACTTTTTGAATATGGTACAATTACACTTGTGTTTTAAGGATGCAGAAGTTATTAAGGTGAAGTGCTTTCTTACATACATGTGATTGAAGGTGACCAGAGTATGAATGAAGGGAAAGGGATGATCAGAATGTAATTTAAAATTGAGGAAAACACGTTAGAAGCAGGGTGGTCTACTTGGCATCTGTGAAGTAGGGACCCAAAACTAGAATTTAGTGAGAATCATCTAACACTTTCCCGGAATGTGTACTCTGGCCAGCAGAGTACTGGCTAGACAGGTTGTATGTTCTATTTGGCAGGTATCATTCTGTTGTCACTATTATAGCTGGATGCTAAAGCCATTAAAACAGTATAATCTTTTTCTTCCTGATTCCATGCCTACCCAACAACCTTCTCCTTTGAATTCGACTTCTCAGAGATTGTTTGGTTAGCCAGTGAGAGTATTTAGGTCAACTCGATGGCATATTTTTCATAAATAATATATTGCAATCCAGTTTGTACTCCAGCCACTTTTTTTGAAAGACGTGTTTACAGGTTTTCGTAGAGAACGTGCACGTGTGCGGCGTAAGGGGCAGATGGAGAGAATCCCAAGCAGATTCTCAAGAGAATCTTAATCTTGAATTCTTCAAGAGAATCCCAAGCAGATTCAAAGGACTGTGAAGCCTGATTTGGGGCTTGATCCCACAACCCTAAGATCCTGACCTGAGCCAAAACCAAGAGTCAGGCCGTTATTCAACTGAGCCACATAGGCACCCCAGCCACTTTTCAGTGGCACAAAAAGAAAACAAAACCAAACTACTTTTTATTGCCTGTGTCTGTAATCAGTACGTATGTAAGCCTGTGTGTGGGGCTGCGAGCCTGAGGGCCAGACCCTTCTCAACGTGGTTGAACGACAGAAAGTGACCAGCTTCTCTTACTAAAACATGTTATCACTCTAACAAAAGGAATTTTTAAGTGTATATAATTGGAATTTTAATACTTTTGTGTAATGACTAAGAGCTATATAGTGGACATAGATTGGATATAACTTTTTTTAAGTTGATATATAACATACATATGGTAAAATGAGAACTAGTCTAGAGTGAATTTAAATTCTTTTTTTAGAAGTTGGATTATGGGACTCCTGGGTAGCTCAGTTAGTTAAGTATCTGCCTCTTGATTTTGGCTCAGGTCATGGTCTTAGAGTCATGGGATCCAGCCCTGCAGAGGGCTCTTCACTCAGCGGGCAGTCTGCTGGAGAGTCTGTCGCACTCTCCTTACTCCTCCCACACAAATAAATCTTTTTAAAAAGTCGCATTATAAGTGGTGACAAAAGAAAAGGCTTCTATCTAAAAGAGTAATTCCTTAGGTATAATTTATCATATTTTATATGTTAAAAAGTAACATGCTTTATATAGTTTTATATGACATGAACCCATAAAACGATGTAGATATTCTTTATAGTGTTATACGTTTGATGGTGTTATTCTACTTTAAAAGTAGTTATATTTAGAAAAAACTATAGTAATCATATCTTCGCTCTATCTAAAACTTAGCTTAGGATTCCATAAGTCAATATAGTAAAATAAATTAGGCCTCGGTCCATGACTTTTGTGGTCATTTTTATAATGACATGCAGAATTGTTTCATCAGAGTTCAGAAACACCCAACAGTAATGACTATCAAACTTTTTTAGAAGGGAAGGCTATTTGGTTACTCTGTTGAAGAGGAAATTCTAGTTTCACTCTAAGTTTATATTATTCTTGGGTAAAATAGTTTCTCTTTATCCTTGTGTGATGACCTAGGGCACAGAGTGGTGGCAAGAATAATTATTTCCTTCATTAGCAGCCATTAAACCATTTTCCCTGTTTTAGCAGATACTTAACGTATTAATATTAAACATCTGATGTAAAATCTGTACATAGTTTTGATATTGTTTGTTTTGTCATTCTACAGGCAGTAGGATATAGTTGTATGCCCAATAATAAAGATGAAGATGGGCTGGTGGTTTTAGTTTTCAACAAAAAAGAAACAGATATTCGAAGCCAACAACAGCAGTTGGTAGAATCATTGCATAAAGTTTTGGGAGGAAACCAGACCCTTACTGTAAATGTAGAGGGTATTAAAACATTGCCAGATGATCAGTAAGTATACATTAAATGTACTACTTATTTCTGTGCCCCTTGGTCCAAAGAGAGGGAGCCAACAGCGTTTTTGCTGATAAAGCACAAATTAAATCTTTGAGCAGAATATTATTACTCAGCTAGTTATTATTCAGTATTTATAACAACATTTGTTTAAAAGCTTTTTTGCTTAATCTTGGGAGTTACTTTTTTTTTTTTTTTTTAAGATTTTATTTACTTATTAGATAGAGAGAGACCACAAGTAGACAGAGCAGCAGGCAGAGGAAGAGGGAGAAGCAGACTCTGCTGAACAGCCTCTCTGCTGAGCATGGTCCCAGAGCCTTGGGCTCGATCCCAAGGACCATGACCTGAGCCGAAGGCTGCCGCTTAACCAACTGAGCCACCCAGGTGCCCCCGGAGTTACTTTTATTTTATATATATTTATGTATCTATCTGTCTGTCAGAGGTGGGAGGAGCAGGGCAAGGGGGTGGGAGAACCTTGTAGGCTCTACACCCAGTGCAGAGGCCAAGTGATCTCACAACCCTGAGATCATGACCTGAACTGAAATCAAGAGTTGGACATTTAAACCAACTGAGCCACCCAGGTGCCCCTTAATCTTGGGAGTTCTTAACTTACCGGATACTAATGATTACTTAGGTTTTTCGTTTAGAAACAGGAAGAAATGTTAATCATGGCTGTGTGTGCAAATCAAAGGCCACAAAGATGTTATTAGAAGTTTTAATTGATAACTGTGCATACTCATTCATGGAGAAATATGACTCATTTACTTCTTATGTCTTCTGTATAATTTTCATACTTAGTGGTAAAAACATTTACTTTGGGATATGTTGGGTTAGAAGAATTTTTTTTTTTTAAGATTTTATTTATTTATTTGACAGAGATCACAAGTAGGCAGAGAGGCAGGGAGAGAGGGGGGGACTCAGGCTCCCCCCCTGAGCAGAGAGCTCGATGCAGGGCTCGATCCCAGGACCCTGAGATCATGACCTGAGCTTAAAGCAGAGGCTTAACCCACTGGGCCACCCAGGTGCCCCTAGAAGAATTAGTGAACTATAATAACTGAGATCAGGTAACTTCAACAGAATCTCCAAAGTACTTCTCAATTCTGGAAAAGATAGTAACATTTACATAGGACTTTGCAGTGAAGCAAACCTTTTATAAGTATCATATGTCTCATTTTAACTATCATTTAAGTTGATGTACAAGTGAACATAACATTAAGTAAGGATTCCTTATTTTCCAAGATTTAAGAAAATATTTTCTCTTCTAAAACGATTTCTGAATTCTGCTAGTACCTTTCGAAAATCGCATGCTACATTGATACTGAGTTGTAGCTGTGAGTTTTGTGCTGTTTTATGACTTGGTTGTTTGTCTCCCAGGACAGAAGTCGTCATCTATGTTGTTGAGCGTTCTCCAAATGGTACTTCTAGAAGAGTTCCAGCTACAACACTATACGCCCATTTTGAACAAACGAATATAAAAACACAGTTGCAGCAACTTGGAGTAACCCTTTCTATGACTAGAACTGAACTTTCTCCTGCGCAAATCAAACAACTCTTACAGAATCCTCCTGCTGGTACGTTTGTAGTCACAGATTTGAGAAAATGAAAGATTTAGAGATAAAAATGCTTCCCCTATTTTGGGAGGTATTAGTTGGTTATTAATAAAACCAGTGTCTATCATGTCTTCTAATTCGGGACAAAGTTTTAAATGTTTTCATTGTATTAATTCATTTAGCTTTTGTATTTTATAGTTAATATGCTTGTTAGAAATGTTGGGAAATGACAAACTAAAGAGAAATAATCCATAATCCATTTACCCCAAGGTAATTTACTTTTAATATTTTTATTTTCTTCTAACTTGGGCTGAGAATTCAAGTAGAACCTAAATAAGTGTTCTCACCAAAAAAGATGCTGTAGACGGCATAACTAGGTTGACTGTATTACAGATCCAGTTAATCTCCTGTCCACAGAAATAGCTACTGCTAATAATTTATTAGTCCTTTACCTGTGATTTTAATACAGCATATGTACATGTAAGTCCTTTAAAACAAAAAAGGATTCTGCACTGTACATCTACTGCGACTTGCCTTTTCAGTTGTAGTATATCGTGGCCCTTCCCGTCGCATACCAGTACACACTGGTAAATATTCTTTTTAAAAATCTACATGGAATACCACAGATGTACCTTATTTCACTTCACTTCTATGTCATTTCCACTTTTTCATCATTATAAACTATGCAACAGTTAAACAGCCTTGTAAATATAATAGCTCTCTGGTAATGAAATTTGAGTCAAGATTATGTATATTTTATGTATTGTTAGTTACTGCCAGGTTGCTCTCCAAAGAAAGTCGTATACACACTGTGAAAGAAACATGTTCTTTTTCTCGTATTTTTCTTTTTAAATATTTTCTCATTTTGATCTATTTTTGCCAGCAATGAGATTATCACTTTTTTAATTTTGCCATTCTGATTGCAAAAATCACTTACTTTCATTAGCATTTCCTGATTTCTAATCATTTGAGCATCTTTAAATATGGTTCTATATTAGCTGTGGTTCTATCTTTTGTGAATTAACATTTCATGTCCTTTGCCCATTTTCTATTAGATATTTTTGTTTTCCTTCTGATTTATAGGCGCTTTTTCTGTTTTTTGAAGGTTAATCTATTATCCTATAGGTTGTAGATACTTCCTTTCAGTCTACAATGTTTTTCAAAGCTTATCCTAACAAAAATTTTCATTTTTGTAATTGTCATACTGAATAGTCATTTTTCATTATAGCTTCTGGATTTTTTAAAATCTCATTTTAGGAAGGCCTTTCCCATACAAATACTATAAAAACAGAGAATAGTTTCTTTCAGAAAAACGATTTCCCCTTTTTGTAGGTGTCGATCCTATTATCTGGGAACAAGCGAAGGTGGACAACCCGGATTCAGAAAAGTGAGTACGCCCTTGTCGTCTTCCCACGGACAGACTGATACTTGCTGGGGAATGTTGACGCCTGGCTGGTTCAGTCGGTAGAGCGTGGAACTCGTGGTTTCGGGATTGTAAGTTTAAGTCCCACGTTGGGCTGGGAGCCTACTTGTTGACTGACAAGGCTATACAGTATGGTGAAAACCTTGAATCTGAGTATCATTCCCCTAATTTTGCCTTTAAAAGTATAAATTTTGACTGAACTTTATTTCTTTATTTGTAAAGTAAGAAGGTTGAAAAAAATCTGTGATTTAACATTGTTGATTTCATAGTCATTGATCTGTCTTTGAACCCTAGAAATTTATTGTGAAATTACATGAATGTTATTACAAAAACCCTAATTTCTGGTACTTTGTAATAATAGTAAAAGGCTTAAGATCTGATAATTGACCACTTGGATTTCTTCAGGTTAATTCCTGTACCCATGGTGGGTTTCAAAGAACTTCTTCGAAGACTGAAGGTTCAAGACCAGATGACTAAGCAGCATCAGACCAGATTAGATGTAAGCATTTAGCTTCATTCTCTGCCTCTGGCAATAGTAAAAAAGATTATAGACACTTTTTACTGTGTGGATTACTATTATGTTTTAGAGTTAAATAATACAGAGTATGCTGTAAAATTAACAATTACAGTTTTGTGCAGCTGCTTAGTAGAGAGCCTCCAAAATCATGTAAATCTGATTTTGTATATTTTAACAAAGAATTTAGAATTGTTGGCTTATCATTGCTATTAGGCTGTTATAATCCTTTTGCAGCCGGGGAATGCATATTATTATTATTTTGGGGTGGGGGGGTACTTTTTAAATTTAAATTCAATTAGTTAACGTATAGTATATTATTAATTTCAGAGGTAGAGTTCAGCGATTCATCAGTTACATGTAACATCACGTGCCCTCCTTAATGCTCATCACCCAGTTACCCCATCCCCCCATGCACCACCCCTCCAGGAACAGTTTGTTCCATGTAGTTAAGAGTCTCTTATGGTTTTTCTCCCTCTCTGTTTTCATCTTACTTTATTTTTCCTGGGTTTGTTTCTTTCACTAACCAGAATCATGCTGTATGTATTGTCCTTTGATGTGCTTGTTCAAGATATTCTTAGCGTATGACACTCCTTTTATAACCCTTATATATTCAACAGAGTTAGTGTCACTATTTGGGGTGCTTCATTCTGTTGTTATAATTTTGCCCACTTTTGTGCACAGACTTGAGCACAGGGGCTGGAATTTGAGGAGAACAGTATCAGTTTGAGTCCCTGGCAGTCTGAGGTAAAGGCATGTTAACTTGGCATTGAGCACGTGGCAGGCTGTGCATGCTGACTTAGGCTGGAGGGCAGCTGGACTATGGATTTGGGGCTCACAGACCAATGGCATCCGTGTGTGATGGTGACGTGACTGGTTTGCCATTAACTTTTTCTGGGAAACTCTGTCTCTCTTTCTATTCTGAATGAAAGCCTTGCTGGATAGAGTGTTCTTGGCTCTAGATTTTTTCCTTTTAACACTTGGAATTTATCATGCTGCTCTCTTAAGGCCTGCAAAGTTTTTGCTGAAAAACCCACTCATAGCCATATGGGGTTTCCCTTGTATGTAACTGCTTTCCTTTCTCTTGCTGCTTTAAAAATTCTCTCTTTATCACTACTTTTGGCCATCTTATTTACTTTGTGTCTGGGTGCAGACCTCTTTGTGTTGGTTTTGTCGGGGGGCTCTCTGTGCCTCCTGGATCTGGATTTCTCTTTCCTTCCCTAGACTGAGGATTTTTTCAGCTCTTATTCCTTCAGACAAATCTGTCCCCTTTTCTTGCTCTTCTCCTTCCGGGATCTCTGTCATGCAACTGTCATGCTTGAGAGTGTTGCTGAGTCCCCTGGGTCTGTTCCATTCTGGGTGTTTTTTGCCCCTCTCATCTGCTCAGCCTGATTACTTTTCATTACTCTGTCTCCCAGGTGGCTGATGTGTTCTTCTGCTTCCTCTTGTTTGCTGTTTATTCCAGGTTGTCTGTTTTTAATTTCATCTAGTGAGTTCATTATCAGTAATTGGTTCTTTTTTATGTCTCATCTCTTGGTGGAGAGTCTCATGGAGGTCGTGCACTCTTTTCTCAATTTTAGCACGTGTCTTTATGAGCATTACTTTAAACTCGCTATCAGATTACTTATCTACATTTCGTTTAAGTCTCTTGCTTTGATTTTGTTCTACTCTTTGATTTAGGACATATTCCTCTGTCTACTCATTTTGTCTATTATTGTGTCTGTCTCTGTGTTAGGAAGTTCAGCTATGTCTCCTGCACTTGAAGGTAGTGACTTTATGAAAAGGTCCTGCACTGCAGTGTCCCCACCAGAAAATGGTGCATCAAGGGTGTCTCCTAAGTGTTTTGTTACGGGGGTGTCCTAACGTGGCGAGCTGTGTTTGCCTTCGGTACAGCCTGCACTGGCTTTCTGCCTGTTGTGGGCAGAGCCTGGTGCCTGTGGTGTTAGTGGGCCAGTCCAGGGTTGCCTTGGGCTCGAGTTGAGTCAGAGCAGGTGTTTGCCAGAGACGAAGTAGCACCAAACTGTAGGCACTTTTCCTGTGTTGTCCCCTGAGAAGCTTTTGTTGGTGGCTGGGGCCTGCAGTCAGACCAGCTGCCTGCCCTAGCCCACTACTGGACTCCTAGCCGGACTGGCTTGTGGTCATCTTCCCCTCTCCCTGGAGCAGGACTCGCTCTGGAGTGATGCCGGCCCTTGTCTGGGCTGCGTGCACACTGCCAGGCTTGTGGCACCGTGCAGTGGGTCTCCTCGCCTGGCCTTTTGTCTGGGTTGGGCTGTGGAGTCTGTCCTGCCAGTTTTCAGGTTGCTTTCTGGGTTATTTGTGCCGATGTGGGTGTTCTCTAGGCAGCCACACAGCAAGAGGTGAGCCCTGGGTCCTCCTACTCTGCTCTGCCATCTTCCCAGCAGCCTCTTGCATATTTTCTTAATTAAACACTTTTATTTATAAGGTCTTACCAAAGCAAAGGCTAAAGTTGTGATCCTTTTTTTTAAAAATTGTGTTAGTCACCATACCGTACATCATTAGTTTTTGATACAGTGTTCAAGATTCATTGTTTACGCATAACACCCAGTGCTTGATGCAATACGTGCCCTCCTTAATATCCGCCACCAGACTCACCCATCCCCCACCCCCCTCCCCTCTAAAACCCTCAGTTTGTTTCCGGGAGTCCACTCTCCCTTGTGGTTCGTCTCCCCCTCCGATTTCCCTCCCTCACTTTTCCTTTCCTTCTGATGTCTTCCATGTTATTCCTTATGTTCCACAAGTGAAACCATATGATAATTGACTCTCTCTGCTTGACTTACTTCATTCAGCATAATCTCCTCCAGTCCCATCTGTGTTGATGCAAAAGTTGAGTATTCATCCTGACTGCTGAGTAATATTCCATTGTATATATAGACCATATCTTCTTTATCTATTCGTCTGTTGAAGGGCGTCTTGGCTTTCCACAGTTTGGTGATTGTGGACATTGCTGCTATGAACATTGGGGTTCATATAGCCCTTCTTTTCACTACATCTGTATATTTGGGGTAAATATCCAGTAGTGCAATTGCCGGGTCATAGAGTAGTTCTATATTTAATTTTTTGTGGACACTCTACACTGCTTTCCAGAGTGGCTGCACCAACTTGATTCCCACCAACAAAGTAAGAGGGTTCCCCTTTCTCCACATCCTCTCCAACATTTATTGTTTCTTGCCTTGTTAATTTTTGCCATTCTAACTGGTGTAAATTGTATTTCCCTGATGGCTAATGACGAAGAACATTTTTTCATGTGTTTGCAAGCTATCTGTATGTCTTCATTGGAGAAGTGTCTGTTCATGTCTTCTGCCCATTTTTTGACTTGATTATCTGTTTTTTGGGTGTTAAGTTTGAGAAGTTCTTTATAGATCTTGTATATCAGCCCTTTGTAATGTCATTTGTGAATATCTTCTCCCATTCCGTGGGTTTCCTCTTTGTTTTTTTGTTCGTTTGTTTGTTTTTTAAAGATTTTATTTATTTATTTGACAGGCAGAAATCACAAGTAGGCAGAGAGAGAGAGAGGAGGAAGCAGGCTCCCCGTGGAGTGGAGAGCCCGATGTGGGGCTCGATCCCAGGACCCTGGAATCATGACCTGAGCTGAAGGCAGAGGCTTAACCCACTGAGCCACCCAGGAGCCCCTCCTCTTTGTTTTGTTGACTGTTTCCTTTGCTGTGCAGAAGCTTTTTTCTTGATGAAGTCCCAAAAGTTCATTTTCGCTTTTGTTTCCTTTGTCTTTGGAGATGGTGTTTTTGCAAAAAGTTGCTGTGGCCGATGTCAAAGAGGTTACTGCCTATGTTCCCCTCTAGGATTTTGATGGATTCCTATCTAATATTGAGGTCTTTCATCCATTTTGAGTTTATCTTTGTGTGTGGTGTAAGAGAATAGTCGAGTTTCATTCTTCTACACATAGTTTTCCCCGCATCAGTTATTGAAGAGACTTTTTTCCACTGGCTATTTTTACCTGCTTTGTCAAAGATTATTTGACCATAGAGTTGCGGGTCCATATCTGGACTCTACTCGGTTCCACTGGTCTGTGTGTCTGTTTTTGTGCCAGTACCATGCTGTCTTGGTGATCATAGCTTTGTAATAAAGGTTGAAATCAGGCAAGGTGATGGTCCTAACTTTTTGTTTTTCAACATTTCCTTGGCTATTCAGGGTATTTTCTGCTTCCATACAAATTTAGGATTATTCGTTCCAGCACTTTGAAAAATGCCGATGGTATTTGGATTGGGATGGCGTTGAAAGTATAGGTGGCTCTGGGCAGCGCAGACATTTAACAATGTTTATTCTCCCATGAGCATGGACTGTTTCCCCATCTCTTTTTGTCTTCTTAGTTTCTTTCATGAATGTTCTGCAGTTCCTCGAGTATAGATCCTTTACCTCTTCAGTTAGGTTTTTGGTGCTGTTGTAACCAGAATCAATTCTCTAATTTCCCTTTCTACAGTTTCATTGTTAGTGTATAAGCAGCTGATTTCTGTGCCTTGATTTTTATATCCTGCCACATTACTGAATTGCTGTGTGAGTCCTAGTAATTTGGGGGTGGAGACTTACGGGTTTTCCATATAGAGTGTCATGTCATCTGCAAAGAGAGAGAGTTTGACATACCTTTTATTTCTTTTTGTTGTCTGATTGCTGTTGCTAGGACTTCAGTACTATGTTGAACAAGAGTGGCGAGAGTGGGCATCCTTGTCGTGTTCCTGATCTCAGTGGGAAGACTGTCAGCTTTTCTCCATTGATAATGACATTCACTGTCGGTTTTTCATAGATGGATTTGGTGAAGTTGAAGAAAGTTCCCTCTGTCCCTAGACGCTAAAGCGTTTTAATCGGGAAAACATGCTGTACTTTGTCAGATGCTTTTCTGCATCAATTGAGAGGACCACGTGGTTCTTCTCTCTTCTCTTAGTGATTTGTTCTGTCATCTTGATTGATTTGCGACTGTTCAACTAACCTTGCATCCCAGGGATAAATCCCACCTGGTCATGATGGATAATCTTTTTAATGTACTGTTGGATCCTATTAGCTAGCATCTTGTTGAGAATCTTGGCATCCATATTCATCAGGGATATTGTCTGAAATTCTCCTTTTCGATGGGGTCTTTGTCTGGTCTGGGGAACAAGGTAATGCTGGCTTCATAGAAAGAGTCTGGAAGTTTTCCTTCTGTTTCTATTTTTTGAAACCGCTTCAGGAGAATAGGCATTCTCTCTTCTTTGAATGTTTGATAGAATTCCCCAGGGAATCCATCAGGTCCTGGGCTCTTGTTTTTTGGGAGGTTTTTGATCACTGCTTCTGTCTCATTACTAGTTATTGGTCTATTTAGGTTGTCAATTTCTTCTGTTTCAGTTTTGGAAGTTTATAGGTTTCCAGGAATGTATCCATTTCTTCTAGGTTGCTTAACTTATTACCATATAACTATTGATAATAATTGCTGATGATTGTTTCTATTTCCTTGGTGTTAGTCATGATCTCTCCCCTTTCATTCATAATTTTATTAGTTTGGGTCCTTTCTTTCTTCTTTTGGATTAGTCTGGCCCGTGGTTTATCGATCTTATTCTTTCAAAAAACTAGCTTCTAGTTTTGTTGATGTGTTCTACTATATCTCTGGTTTCTAATTCATTGATCTCTGCTTTAATCTTAATTATTTTCCTTCTTATGCATGGGGTAGGCTTAATTTATTGTTGATTCTGTAGTTCTTTAAGGTGTAAAGAGAGTTTGTGTATTCGGGATTTTTCTTTTTTCTTTTTTTTGAGTGAGGCTTGGCTGGCTCTGTATTTCCCCCTTAGGACAGCCTTTGCTACATCCCATAGGTTTTGGACCCATGTGTCCTCATTCCCATTGGTTTCCATGCATTGTTTAAGTTCTTCTTTGATTTCCTGGTTAATCCTAACATTCTTGAGCAGGATGGTCTTTAGCTTCTAAGTTTGTGAATTTCTTGCAGACTTTTTCTTGAGATTGAGTTCCAGTTTCAAAGCATTGTGGTCTGAGAATATGCAGGGAATAATCTCAGTATGTGGTCTATTCTGGAGAAAGTTCCATGTGTGCTCGAGAAAAATGAGTATTCTATTGTTTTAGGGTGGAATGTTCTGTATATATATGAGGTCCATCTGATCCAGTGTGTCCTTCAAAGCTCTTGTTTCTTTGTTGCTTTTCTGCTTCGATGGTCTTTCTGTTGCTGAGAGTGGTGTGTTAAGATCCCCTACATTTAATGCCTTCTTATCAGTATGTCTTTTTACTTAACAGTTGGTTTATGTAATTGGCTACTCCCATGTTGGGGCATAAATATTTACAGTTGTTAGATCTTGGTGGATAGACCCTTTAAGAATGATGTGGTGTCCTTCTCTATCTCTGATTACAGTCTTTAGCTTAAAATCTAATTTGTCTGATACGAGAATCACTACCCCAGCCTTCTTTTCAGGCCCGCTGGCATGAAAGATGCTTCTCCACCCCTTCACTTTAGTCTGGATGTATGCTTAGATTCAGAATGCTTCTCTTGTAGACAGCATATGGATGGGTCCTGTTTCATTATCCACAACCGGTGCCATTTTATGGGCCCATTTAAGCCATTCATGTTGGGAGTGATTATTGAAAGGTATGTTTTATTGTCATCCTGTTGCCTGTGAGGATCTTGTTTCTATGATTGTCTCTGTAAATTTCTGTTCTATATCACTCTTGGGGTCTTTCTTCTTTTATAGACGCCCCCCGCCTTAGTATTTCTGGTAGTGCCGGCTTGGTGGTCACATAATCTTTTAGTCTTTGCTGGTCTTGGAAGCTCTTTGTCTCTGCATCCATCCTGAACGTCAGCCTTGCCAGATAAAGTATTCTAGGCTGCATGTTCTTCTCATGTAGTGTCCTGAGTATGTCTTGCCAGCCCTTTCTGACTTGCCAGGTCTCTGTGGACACGTCTGATGTTATTCTGATGCTCCCTCCTCTGTACATAAAGAATCTCTTCCCCCAGCTTCCCTTAAGACAGTTTCTCTAAATTTAAGATTCACGAATTTCACGATCACATGTCTGGAGGTCTTTCTATCCTCGTTGATCTTGGAGGTGTCTTCTCTGTCTCTAGGCCAGGAGCAACGCCTGGTGTGTTTTTCAATCAGTCCTGCTTGGGTGGAGTGGCCCTGCCCAGGAAGGGGCCGGGCTCCGTGGGATTCGGGCTTTTGCTCTCTGGGGGTTTTTGTTCTCTGGCAGTTCTTCTGCCTTTTCAGAGGGTGAGAGCAAAGTAAAAACGGTCCGCACCCAGACCTCCGCCTCAGAGAGAAGCCACAGTTTGCTTCTCTCTGCAAACTCCTTTCAACACCGCAGCCTCCCACAGGCGGCGCACACCCCCAGCCCCCGTCTCAGCGGCCGCCCGAGAACCCCCTTGTCTCTACTCCCATGCCACCAAAACCACGAGCCGTACTGGTCCCGGTGAGCCTGGTCTTGGGGCCTGCCAGTTCCCAGGACCGCTGACTCTAGCCCATGCCAGGTGCGCGCAGCCCGGGCGAAGGTGGAGGCAGGGGAGGTGGCTCTGGTGGTCGCGGCAGCCGCCAGCCGCAGGGACCACTGACTGGAGCCCGGGCCGCTCGTTCGGGTGCGAGCAGACGCGGCTGCGGCCGTCCTTTGACCATGGGCTTCGGTCTGTGCGTGCGGCTGCCCCGTCTCAACAGTTGTCCCTGAAATCCCTGGCGTTCTGTTTGAGCGCTGTGATCAGGCCCTTCCCACTTGCGGCCGCCAGTCTCCCAAGTTATTGCTGGTCCCCAAGCGCAGGCATTTCCGCACTGGGGTCTTACCAGTGGCTCACTTCTCCGGCGGTTCCCCTCCTGTGCACCCTCCCGTAGCGGTCTGCACACTCCGGCTCCTCTGTCGCTCTCCGCCCGTCGTCCTCTGGCCTGCAGAGATCCGGAAGTGTGAGCTCTGCACGTCAGGCTGATGTCACGGCGTTCCGAGCGCGCTGGTTAGGTACCTAGCTCCGTTCGGGGAACCCGCTGAAACAGGGTCTCCTGCTCCTCTGCCATCTGGCCTCTCCTCCCAGTCGTGATTCTTTTGGTTGGCAGAGAATTGGAGATTAATGAAGCACTTGAATCATTGAGTGCTGAAATCTAGCTAATATCTTACTAAGTAGATTTTATAATCAAATACTTAGAGGTACTTAGCGGTTACCTCCAACTCTCTTATGTGGAATTCCTGATAACATACTCATTGAGACGGGAGTGAAAAGTGCACCGCTTTACAAAGCAGCGCTTTTCACAGTCAGCGGGCTCTGATAGAGGTTCTCTCGTGGGGGCGCCTGGGGGCGCAGCAGGTTCAGCCTCTGCCTTCGGCTCAGGTCATGGTCTCGGTCCTGGGATCGAACCCTGCGTCAGGCTCTCTGCTCAGCGGGGAGTCTGCTTCCCCCTCTTCCTCTGCTTGCTCCTCTGCCTACTTGTGATCTCTCTTTCTCTGTGTCAAATAAAATCTTAAAAAAAAAAGTTCTCTCATTTACATTGACCCAGTGTCTGCTTTGGTATAATTTACACCCGTTCTCTCTGGCACTGATTGGTAGGTAATCACTGTGCTTCCTGTGATAGCCTTATACATATTTGAACGTTGTGATCATTTCTTCCTTTTTTTATTCTCTTCTCTGGCTATAAATTTAAACATGGCTTTTCATGTGACATGATTTCCAGAGCCTTCATTATCTTTGGGCTGGACACATTGGGTTTATCATCATCATTTTTAAAATGAGTTGCCACGGTACTATAAATTGGTATGACCACAGTTCTTCAAAGAAAGCCCAAAGAAGTTGTTACCTCTGGTTTTTCGTCTTAGTAGAGGTTTGTCAATTTTGTTGATCTCATCAGAGAACCAAGTATTTGGTCTCATTAATTTTTCTCTAGTATTCTGCTTATTAATTCATTTCTCTTTTTAACTATTTTCATCTGCTTGCTTTGGGTTTATTTTTCTCTTTTTCTGGTTCCTTTAAGTAGCAGTTTAGGTTATTAATTTGAGACCTTTTTCCTAGTAAAGCATTTAATGCTAATAATTTCCTTCTCAGCACTGCTTTAAATTCCACAGAATCTGATGTTATATTTTCATCTCTGATACATTAAAATTATTTCCTAATTTCACTTGAGAGTGCTATCTTAGTTTTTTTGGCTAATAGATTGTTTCATTTCCACGTTTGGAGATTTTCCTTTTACTTTTGTTGATTTCTAGCCTAGTTCTTTTATGGTCAGAGAACTTTGTATGATTTCAGTTGTTTTAAGGTTTTTAACCCACATCCCTTTGAAAAGAATGTAGATAATGATGTTCTTGGCTGGAGTTTTCTGTTAGTGAGATCTGGTTGGTAGATTGTTCAAGGTCTTTGTTTTTGTTGATTTTTCTTTTTACTAGTTCTATTTTGAGAGAATTGGGAGTCTCCAGCTACAGTTGTGGATTTGTCTTTTTCTTTCAATTCTGTCAGTTTTTGCTTCATGTATTCTGACAATATGTTGTTTCCTCTTTTCTGCCTTCATTTGGTTTTTTTGGACACTTTTTAGCATTCTGTTTTAATTTACTGTCCTTTCAACAATTTTGTTTTGATGGCCGGAGGGCATCTCTCAGCAGGTGTGGGGGTGGTGTTTCGTCGCCAGGGCACATTTGGCACCGTCTAGGGACTTGTTTGGTTGGTAGAACTGGGGGGAGTGCTACAGGTGTCTGTTGAGTAGAGCCAAGGATGCTGATGCACATCCTGGTGTGTAGGGAGCTGGGCCTCTGCAGTGGTTGTCTGGCCCAGATTAATCCAGTAGTTCCCCCTGATGCACGGTGTCCCTCTCCGTGGTTTCAGTTACCCACGGTCAACCATGCTCTGGAAGCAGATGATTCTTCTGATGAATCATCAGAAGGACAACAGTAGCCTAATGCTGTGTCACAGTGTCTCTGTCACTCACTTCATCTTTCCGGGTAGGCATTTTATCACCTCCCATCATCGTAAGAACAGTGGTGAGTACAGTACAATAAGTATTTTGAGAGATCACATTCATGTAACTTTTACTACAGTATAATTGTTCTAGTTTATTAATTTCTTAATGTGCCTAACTTATAAATGAGGCTCTATCATATGTATGTCTGTACGTGTAGGAGGGAACATAGTAAATATATAGGGCTTGGTACTCTCCATGGTTTCAGGCATCCATTGGGGGTTGTAAAAACATAACCCTCAGGGATGAGGAAGGGCTGCCACAGTACTGGAGTTGAGGAAACCTTCTCTAGATAACACTGTATCGCCCGCGTCAGTGCTAATACAGGCTTTTCTCGGAGCTGTCAGCTTGATGCTCGCTTCTCAGTTTCGGGCTTTGTTGTAACCTGAGTGGGGTATGCCAGAGGTGGGGGCCCTGGTCACTCACTACCCAGTCAGTGGTACCTCAGATCCCTCTCTTCTTCCCCAGGCCTCTTGCCACTCTTTCTTTCTCAGAGTCCTCAAATCATCGCCCGTGCATTCTGTTCAAGTTTGAAAGCTGTGTTCCGTAGGAGAGACAGAGTGCCATATACTTGAGTCCATCTTGTCCAAAATCAAAATTAATTCCTGTCTTTTGCTAGTTTTTCTGTTGCATTTAACTTTTCTTTACTGAATTTGAGGAGTTCACCATTACTCTGGATTTTAATCTCTACTCTGATTCTATTCAGATTTCTCCTAGTTTCTCGGGGGTATAGCTCAGTGGTAGAGCATTTGACTGCAGATTTCTCCTAGTTTCTCAACTCTTCCAACTCTGCAGTGTCCTGAGTTGAACAGAAAACTTGAGCGCAATAATACTCGCTAGTGTCTTGCCCTGTTTGCTTGGGAATCTGCTCAAGGAATCATTCTTTACCCCAAGAGCTAAGAGTCTCCTACATTTTTTTTTTCCCTAATATTTTAGAGTTTAACCTTCCACATTTGGGTCTTTTGTCCTCATGGGTTTCAAGTTTACACAATAAGTAGTATGAACCCAAGTTTATTTTTCTTAAATGGGTCAGATGTTCCAGTGTCCTCCATAAAGAACATCCAGTGTTATTTTCCCCCAATGATTTATCAAAGCATTTAACCAGTCAGGTCACCATATGTAAATATGTAAGAGTGTGTGTGTGTGTGTGTGTGTGTGATGTATTCTGTTCTTTAATTAGTTTCACTTTTTTTTTTTTACTCTGGCTTTAGTAGTGTATTTCAGTGTGTGGTAGAGTGAACCTCTGATTTTTTTCTTTGTCAGAGTTGTTGCATCTTTATGGATCTTTACTGTTCTATAATAGTCTTGGAATCAGTTTGTCGAAATGCTAGCGTTTTGGTTGGGATTGCATTAAACATGTTGTCTGTAGAGAATTGAATCTTAATAAATTATTCCATCATGAACATGTTAACGTTTCTTTACTCACTGAGGTACTGTCCATTGAAACAGTTTTAAGTACTTTCTTTAAAAACCTTGTACGTTCTTTCTGGGGTTAATTCCTAGATTGTTTTAGTGTTTGTGAATAAATACTGAATGGTAACATTTCTATTTTTTCTTAGTTATTACTGGTTGAGAAAACCACTATATTCTTTTGTGTCTGGAAGCCGCCAACTTTTCAAAACTGGGGTGGGGGGAGAGCCTGAAATACATAGTATAAAACATGGCTACCTACTTTTGTTCCTTCAGCATGACCTGTCACTGGGAAGTTCCCTTAAAAGGTGACCTGTCCAGGTGTACATACTAAAATATGTCTTGCACAATCTTCTTACCCTCTTTCTTAAAACCTCTTAATATAAGTCAGTGCCATAGAATGATTGATCATGATAGGAACAATTATGGATTAATTCAGGTTGGGTAGCTTTAATGAAATGAGATTTAGCTCCCATCTGTAAGGTTAAGACTTCATAAGGCAGAACAGTATGATTTCAAGCCAGGCAAAGAGCAAATCCAAGACACAGAGGCATGAAAGTGTATTTGGTTGTGTGATTACGATCTTTTCTTTTCCCTTACGCTTGATCACTCCCTCTTAAGTATTTTGTAACAGCTCAGACTGGACTCTACCATACTTTCCAAAGTTAGTGGAAATTTAGTGGTCTATTAAGGCCACTCCTGGATGTCACTTTATAGCTGTTAACGTTTTCCATTCATGGGCTGGTTGTTAATATTACTACAGATTCCTTATTTCGGAAGTATATGTTTTATTTTTCTGTATGCTTTGTCTCCTCACTAAATTTCCTAGAGCTCCTAAGAAACCTTTGAATGCTACTTTTTAATTTTCAGATTCACAAAGGGGAAGAAATATAAAGCAGATTTAAAGAGTTTATATTTTGAGAGATGACTCTGTCTCATTTTAGAATTAGATTTTGCATATAGATAACCCTGATATTTGTGATGTCTCTACTTACCTTCAAAACTTTTTAAAAAAATAGATCATATCTGAAGATATCAGTGAATTACAGAAGAATCAAACTACAACTATGGCCAAAATTGCACAATATAAGAGGAAACTCATGGACCTTTCCCACAGAACCTTACAGGTAGTACTTTGCAAATTTTTTTTGAACATTTTTAAGACTGTATGTGAGACCATGCTTAATAGAGAATTATTTTGGAATAGAGAAAAACATAGTGAAAGGAAGTAATAGTAATTTGAAAATGAAAAGTACTGATCTTTTCTCAGTAAAACTTGGGCAGTGGAGGAGAGGTCTCACAGGAGTGAGTGAAGAAAGCAAATAAATTCTAAAATTCACATTTTGGGGCACCTGGGTGGCTCAGTGGGTTAAAGCCTCTGCCTTCGGCTCAGGTCATGATCTCAGGGTCCTGGGATTGAGCCCCACATCGGGCTCTCTGCTCAGCAGGGAGCCTGCTTCCTCCTCTCTCTGCCTGCCTCTCTGTCTACTTGTGATTTCTTTCTTTCTCTCTGTCAAATAAATAAAATCTTAAAAATAAATAATAAAATAAAATTCACATTTTATTGAGAGGGTAGAAATAAATCGTCTTGGTGCAAAGAAAGCCTGTATCAGATCACTAATGTTTTCATAAAAGTAGTAGGAAAAACACTCAATTTTCAGTGCTAGAAAGGGGAGTATAACCATTAATGAAAAAAGAGGATGAAAAACAATAATAGAACTTCAAAATTAGCAAAAGGGAATAAAAGCATGAGCATCAGCAAAAATTGAAATTGTAAACTATCATGAAGACAGAAACATTGCCTACCAGAATCAGTGCAATACAGGAAGAACTGTAGGCAGAATAAAATTTATAGTCTTTAAGCCTTCATTTAAAAATACAAATGCAAAAATAAGGAAGCTAGTCCTCACAAAGTTAGACATCGAGAGAGGCTAGTAAGAGAGAAACAAAGATGTGAAATGAGTGAAACCAGAAGTTAATCATAGTACAGAAAATAAATTGAAAGCTGTATCTTTGAAAAGATCTTTTAAAATAGCTAAATATTTTATGAGTCTGAAGAAGGAAAAGAAGAATTAGCAGTGAGAAAAGAAACATTACTATAGATAACACAGAACAGAATGAGAAGATACTACATTGTAATTCACGGCAACAAATTTGGGAGCTAGAGAAAATCGCTAAATTTTGCTGATTTCAATTTTGCTAAAAACTCATCAGCAGAGACACAAACATCTTAAATAGATTGTAGAAACAATTGAGAAACTTACTAAATACCAACCCTGGAAAAATACCAAGGCCAGATAGTTTGATTGCTGAACTCTAACCACTAAAGCGCTAATTCCGAAGTTGTAGGAAAAATACATAAACCATCTCCTCATTTTTTAAAATAACTTTGAGATAAAATTCACCAGCCATACAATACACCCTTTTAAAGCATACAGTTTAGTGGGTTTTAGTATATTTAGCCTGTGCATCATTGTTACAATCGATTTCTGAAATTTTCATTGCCCTAAGAAGAAACTCCATCCCTGCTGGCAGTCACTTCCCATTTCATCCAGAACTCCCAGCCCTAGGCAGCCGCTTCCTGTCGCTACGGATTTGCCTGTTCTGGACACGTCATGTGAATGGAACAGGAGATGTACGATCTTTTGTGACTGGCTGCTTTCATGTAGCATAATGTTTTCAAGGTTCATCTGTGTTGTAGTATGTCATACTACATAAAAATATACCATATTTTTAATCTGTTCATCAATTGATGAACATTTTGGTTGTTTCCCCTGTTTGGTTATTATGAATGTTGCTGTTGAAATTTGTGTACAAATGTTTGTGTGAATGTATGCTTTCATTTTTTGTGGGCCCATAAGCCTACCATTGGAATTACTTGATCATGTGGTAACTCTTTAACATTTTGAAGAACTGCTAAAAACTGTTTTCCAGAGCAGCCAGGCTATTTTACATCTGGTTTTGGTACCCCAAAATAAAAATCTAGTAACAGATATGTCTAATAAATACACAAATTTTGCTGAGTGAAAGCAGCCAGATTTAAAGGCTATATATGACATGATTCTGTTTTTATGGTGTCATGCAAAAAGCAAAACTAGAGACGGATAACAGATCCATCGTTGCTAGGGCGGGGAGGGAGGGAGAGGAGTAACTCCAAGGAGGTGAGGGAAAGGTTCTGTGTCTTGACTGGGGCCATGGTAACATGACTTTATCAAGATTCCTAGTAACTGTACACCTCAAGTGGGTGGATTTTGTTCTATGTGGATTAGACCTCAGTAAATCTAACCTAAAACAACAGAAGTGCAGTAGTTTTAAATGAAATAGAAGCAAAATGATTCCAACTACTAATCAAATCCTATAAGAATATACTGTGACTGAGTGAGGTTTATTTCAGGAATGTGGGGTTGGTTTTATAACAGGAAATCAGCATATAATTTATCATGATCAACACATTAAAGAAGAAAATATGAAAAAGACTGTTAGCACCAATTCAAAGAAAGCACTAAAATCACATTTCAGAAACTATTATTATTGTGTTATCTTGGAGGTTTTCATAAAAATATAAAGGTAAGTAACTAACATAAACATTGGATTTTCTTTTTGCTAATGACATGATTGTGTATCAGGAAAACTCAGGGAAAAAGACAGTATGGTAAGATGGCTAGATACAAGGTAAAGGTACAAAAACCAAAATTCCTTTTTACTGCTAGTGGAAATAGGAAAATATTCCATTTACTATGATGAAAAAATTATACTTAGGAATAAATTTATGAGGAAAGTAAAAAATGTGAAATAAAGTCTTTACAAATAGACATATAAACCTCTTAGGTGCGACTTACTGTTCATTTTATAAGATTAAAAAATACAACTTTTAAAGCCCTAATTAAAATCTTTCAGTTCGTAAAGAATAGGTTTTGGCAATAGCTTTTGGCTAAACAAAATAGTGAAAGGGACTTGTCAGATTTTAGAACCCGTTTTAAAGGTTTTGTAACAAATCAGTGTGGGATTGGCATAGGATTGGACAAAAAAGATCAATAGATGCCAGTATAACGTAACATTTAGTATGACAAGTGGTGATATTTCAGTTCCGTAGGTTTATGTAATAAATAAGGCTAGAGTAACTGGCCCTGTAGGGAAGAAACAGACTGTGTGTTTTACCACAGACAAAAACGAGTGGATGAGAGAGATTGAACTCTAAGAAGTTTATGACGCTACATGTACAGCCCTAGGGACTGGAGAGATTTTTGGCCAGAAAGCCAGGAACTATAAAACCAAATTAGCTACATAATTAGAAAATTTTCTGTAGCAAAAGGTGCCAGAGCCATTTGTCAATGGTCGTGTGACAGATACCAGAAAAAACGGAATTTGCAGTTGGCACTAATTATTCATACTATACAAAGAGATACTTCAGTTTTGGCCAAAAAACCCAAGTGAAATATGGGCAAAGAATGTGTAAAGGCAGTTCACAGAAGAGCAAATGCAAAGTAGTTCTTCACTATTAAAAGATGTTTCTTTAATTTTCAGGAAAGGGCAGATTATAGAAAAAACGTGGGCTCCATTTATACTTGTTTGGGGAAAATTTAAACAACTTACTGCTGATTGGAATGTGGGGAAAGGGCTACTTTCATGTGGCCTAGGAATCTAAATTGCTTGTGAAACAATTTAGCTTCTGTTAGACTAAAAACATGCTTTTAAACCCAGCAGTTTCATTCTTGGGGGTGGGTGGGTCTATATAAGCAAATCTATAGATATAAAAATATTTATAATATCAAAACTAGAGACAACATATATATGTCTCAGTAAGAGAAATAACTAAATTAGCTATTGGTCATTGATGCATGAAAAATTATGCAGGCATTAACAACAAATTAGAGGCATGTATCAGTATACTAAAGCAGACCACCAAGTAAAGATGCGCAAACCTGATTGAAATCTTGAACTGTGAAGATTCCTGCTATATTGTGAGTGTTTTGTTGAGCTGGTTTCTTTCAGCAACTGACTGCAATAAAATTACTTGCATGACTAAAGAGAACCATGATTCTGTTGGTATTGCTGGTGGCTTTTCTTCACACAGGTCCTGATCAAACAGGAAATCCAGAGAAAGAGCGGGTACGCCATCCAGGCGGACGAGGAGCAGTTGCGAGTTCAGCTGGACACAATTCAGTGTGAACTGAACGCACCCACCCAGTTTAAGGTAGGCATTTGTGAGCCCATAAAGCTAGAATCTAGCCCATAAAGCTAGAATTCCATAAAGAGGAATTTTGGGGCGCCTGGGTGGCTCAGTGGGTTAAAGCCTCTGCCTTCGGCTCAGGTCATGATCCCAGGGTTCTGGGATCAAGCCCAGCGTCAGGCTCTCTGCTGAACAGGGAGCCTGCTTCCTCCTCTCTCTCTGCCTGTCTCTCTGCCTACTTGTGATCTTTCAAATAAATAAATTAAAAATCTTTAAAAAAAAAAAAAAAGAAAAGGAATTTTATATAGTGGTAATTATTAAAATATTCTGTCATCTTTAGTCAAACTTCCTTACTAAAGTAGATTCTTAATGTTGGCTTTGGCCTGTGTTAGTGTTAACGTAATCGTGTTAGTAACAGAGGGAGAATGAGACAACTTACTAGAGTGGTACCATCCTGTTCAGAAAAGAAGATTCTCTTGGGCTGCCTGGGTGACTCAGTCAGATGCCCAGCTCTGGATTTTCAGCTTATGATCTCAGGGTCCTGCAGCCGAGCCCCGCGGCAGGCGCCCTGCTCGGTGGGGGGTCTCCCTGACGCTCTCCCTCTCCTGCAACACCCTCCCCAACACACGGGCACACACACACTCTCAAAGAGATCTTAAAACCACCAACAAAACCTGTGGTTAGCAGTTGTAATTGGATTTGGTCTTATGTTTAGGGCCGACTAAATGAACTGATGTCCCAAATCAGGATGCAGAATCATTTTGGCGCAGTCAAATCTGAGGAGAGGTACTACATAGATGCAGATCTGCTCCGAGAAATCAAGCAGGTAAGTGCACCCGCGCCTTTTAGAAAGGGGAAGTCACTTCACATCCGTCAGGCTCGCTGCCGCCCGAAGGAGAAACACAAGTGTTGACAAAGATGGGACGGAAATACAGCCCTCGCGCGCCGCTGGTGGTGATGTCAAACGGTGTGACTGCTGTGGGAAAGGTTTTCAAAAAATTAAGCCTCTGCGGACCGTATGATCGCGCAGTTCTGCTTCTGCATGTCCCCCTGGAGGAGCCGAGAGCCGGGACCGCGACGCTGCGCTCCTGTGTTCCTGGCGGTCCCCGCAGCCACAGTGTGGAGGGACCGGGTGTCCACAGAGCGATGAATAAGCCAGATACAGTGTATGTACCTTGTAGGAGATCCCTCAGCCTTAAGAGCAGAGGAAATTCTGACACCCCCTGCAACATGGATGAATCCTGAAAATGTGAGGGCAAGTGAAATAAGTCAGTTTAAAAGGACACATTGCAGGATACCTAGTGCAGCTCCCGGTAGAATGGCGGTCGCCAGGGGCCGGCGGCGAGGGAGTGAGGAACGCGTATTTATGAGGTACAGATTTATTTGGGAAGAGGAAAGTTCTAGAGGTAGAGTTTTATATAATGTGCATAAACTTAATGCTGCTGAACTGTATACTTTGAAGAATGGTTAAAATGGATATTTCCATGTTTTTTATATTTTATAATAAAAGATGAATTCAGTTAGTAGAGGCAGAAAGTTCCCTAGACCCTCGTATTTCAGTGGTAGGTGGTGGCGGCAGCGGCGGCAGCACTTGAGAAGACATTAGCTTCTGCATCCGCTCAGTCCTTCCTCTGTACCTGCTTCACCTACACTTCATTTAAGGTCGGTGATTTGTATGTACGTTGAAGTCTGGGAAGTAAGTGCTCTGTGTCCTGGATTCCCAGCTTGTACGCCACAGAAATTGTGACTAGGTCCAGTTACGGATCCTCTCAGCCCTCAGGGGACCTAGGTAAAGGCTGGGGTGGCCACAAACCGCTCCATTTTTAGGCTCATTTGGTTTGAAAATTTGGGGAAAGTACTGCTCTAGCTTTATTTTCTCCAGTATAAATACAGTCCGTGATTATTTTTCATTAAATCAAATTATATCTAAAGATAGAAAAATGGTAAATTTTATAGAACATACGGAGTGGGACTGTTGGCAGGGCCCGGAGGATTTTCGATAGTTAAAATTGTCATCCACAAATCCCGTTTTATTATGTGCTTTGGAATGGATATTGTCATTTGATACAGCTAAAGGCCAGTTTGGGCCCTGGATTCTTGGGAACTTAGGTACAGACACACTTGATTATATCCCATCGTAAGTATCTACAGGAAAATTAGCGGAGAATGACTTCAGGCTGTTGAGGTAAAGAACTGTACTGAAGAGTCTAGGCAGTATCTGGAGTAACGGAAGCACCTAGCGGAAACCACAAAAAGCAGTGTTTGTTTTGGGATTAAGTCACATCTCATCACCTAGCTGAGGAAGTTAACCAGGTTTCTTAACCTGCATCTCAGCTGTTTTATCTGCAGCACCAAAGGGTGCCTGAAGGAATGTTAAGTAACTTATTTAGTAACCGCGAGGCTCTAAGAACTGTCTTAACACCTGGATACCTGCAGTTGTCAGCAGCTGTGGGTACCACTGCCTTCACGTACTGGATACTCGAAACCGGAAAACTCCGTTTACAGAGCGAGGAGTGTGCCAGTCATCCGTGTTTGGGTACCTTCTTGCATTCAGATTTAATATAAAATCTGCGTCTTCTGTAAAATTTCTGTTGCGGATAGTCATGTGATCTTGTTTTTCACAGCGCGTTTGTCTAGATCATAGAAGTGTGGTCGCAGAAGACGGAGGGCGGCTGTTGGGGCGCGTGTGCGCTGGGAGCGGCCGTTTTAGGGCTGTATTGCCAGTAAAAGAATGGGAAAAAGTCCTTATTCCTGTGGGCAACTTGCAGCTTAATAGATTACTACATTAATCTATTTCTAAATTTCTTCTAGCATTTAAAACAACAACAGGAAGGCCTCAGCCACCTGATCAGCATCATAAAAGATGACTTAGAAGACATCAAGTTGGTAGAACACGGATTGAACGAAACCATCCACATCCGAGGTGGGGGCTTTAGCTGACACTGCACCGAGCTCCGCTAGCGGCTTGTGAAACTCTCCTCTGCTACGTCAGACCGTCCTTAGGGATGAGACTGACCTCACGGAGGGGAGAAAGGAAAACCGTCCTCTCCTGGCTTGTGAGGAGGTTACTGCTGATTGAGGTCTGAAGTGACACCGCTTCACAGCTCTTCAGAGAGCCTCTGGCAGATTTACGCCTGAAAGCTGTGCTCCGCTATAAAAGAGAAGTACGTGATCACTGAAGAGAAGTACTGTTGTGCATTTTGACAACAGCATTGTTCTTAAAACTAATCAGTGTTTAATGATCATTTTCCATTGAGCCTTTACTCTGCTTTCCATAGCAAGTAGATACAAAACACCTGCTTTGCCCATGACATAAACTACACAACCACGTGGCTGTTGGAGCTTTGTACTTCAGAATGTAAATGTGCATCCGTTTTATATGTTTGTGCATTCACCCGTGGGGGGGGTAAAGGAAATGGAAGAGTATTTAATGATTAATGTGGGGTTTTTTTTCATTCTATAAAGAGTTGAAAATATATTTTTATATTATTTTACTTGAAATTTACAGAACACATTTAAGTGATTAGGATATAGCAAAATTACATTTTATCATTTTTGCAACTTTTTTTGGTTTTTTTTAGGCCTTTTTATTTCTAAAGATGAAAACGGAAATAAATTCTTGATCATAATCACTTTTATGTAATTCTGTCTGATGCTTTATTTGGCTATGGGAGAGTAACCATGTCTTCACAAGTATTCAATCATCACAATTCAAGAATTTCAGTCTTTCCTTGAGTCTGATTTTTCCCACCTAAGGAAAATGTATCCATGCTGACATATTTTGACTAGGTTATGGCAGACAAAACATTTCAGGTGTCACCTACGGTAAAGAATTCCCTATCGTTAGTATTTGAAAACTCTGGAAAATCTGAATTAGACATCATGTGAAAGAGATTTTTTAACAGTCCGGTAATTTTGAACAGTTCTGACGACAGACTTCCCCCTGGCCTGTTGACCAGGTTGTAACGCTCTAACTTTTGTTGTAATGCTCTGACTTCGCACTGGCTTGTAGCGAGAAGTGTTTTGAGAAGCAGGCCCGTGAGGAGCGGTAGATCCCCAGAGCTCATCCTGTCCGAGCCCCCTGAACAGATTGACCAGAGTTGTCCAGTTGCAAACCAGGAGACTGGGAATTTTTAAAAATGATTCTGATTCTGAGCTGCTGAAAGTTTGCAGCCACTTTTGCCGAGCTGTTGGCGTGCAGACCTGCGGACCCTCCTCCGTCGTACCTTCCTGCTCACTTCGTTGCCATTCCAGCAAGCTCTTCCCTGGTGTTTTCTCCTTGGCCCAGAAAACAGCCAATCTCACTCTTCTCTTCCGTGTAGCGGAGTAGAGGAGGAATTTCTGTCCTAGACACCCTCCTATCAGGGCGACTTGTTGATCTAACCAACGAGCAGTTTTACTCGTTGAGCCGTAAAGGCGAGTGCACAGCCTGCTCCATCACGCATGCCATGTTCACTTCTCTAGCTTTGCATTTTTTATGCTCTGATGTTCTTGGGCTGATATTTTCACAAGATAAATACTCCTAGGCAGGGCCCAAGATCTGCCTTAGAAAGACCGGCCTAGCCGGCCTCATAAGTTTCAAGCCCACCGACCGCGCGTGCGCAGGCAGCTCTGTCCTCGGTTCCTGTGGCCTTTCGGAGAACGGGACTTGGCAGAGGTGCGGTCAGAGCAAGTACAGGACAGATTCTTGTGTGCTGAGTAGGAAGAGCAAGGACCCATTTTGGCCTGAGGACTAAGTTGTGTTCTCCAGCACAATTTCTAAAAGTTCTAATGGACAGCCCACTCAAGATTTCAAACGCGAGGAGAGGTGAGCAGCACAGCAGCGCACCGAGACCGCAGGGAAGATGGCGGCGTGGGAGGGCGCTGGGCTCTCTCCCGCCACAGACACTGAAGATGCAGCCAACTCGGAGAATGACCTCAGCACTAGCAGCCCAGCTCCTGCACAGCTACAGACAGAAACACACTCAGAAGGGCAGCGGCCGCAAAGATGCAACTGAGAATCAGCTAGTGCGGTGGTCACGCCTGAGCGAGAGGCATGGAGGGCTTCCCGGAGGAGGGGGTCAGATCCCAAATAGGGCACTCCCGAGCCTGGAGGTCACTGAGGAGATGAGCCACCATAACCTCTGGCTCGCAAATCAACAGGACTTCTCCCTGGGAGACTTGGAGGGCAACAGGAGACTGAGACTCCACTCTTAAAGGGCCAGGACCCTACATGACTGGGTTCAAGAACCAGCGCCAAGGCAGCAGTTCGGTGTCTGGCTTAGACGGGAAGATTTATTGACTAATTATAAGGGAAGTGCTGGAGGAGTATGACCTGTGGATACCCCACGGAAAGACATGCTGGTGTACACAGCTGCTCTTGACCTCCCCCGGGCTTCACTGGCCAGAGCTGCCGGGAAACTGCGGCGGGAAACCCTCCGTCTACCTTGCCGTCCCCCTCCCGCAGCCCTGGTGCTCCCGCAGCCGGCTCCCCCCGGCTCCCACCACGCTAGGCCCAGCAGGCAGCCCCTTCCTAGCACCCCGCCCCAGGGAGCAGGGGAGAGGGCCCACGTCCCGCCCCCCAGCACACACACAACAGTTGCAGCGAGGCCTCCCAGCACCTGCACCAGGAACTAGCCACCCCCAACCCCCCCAACCCCCGTCAGCACTCCCAGAGCAGCTGCAGCCTGGCAGCCGGCCACGCAGGGAACAAGCCCCGCACACCGGGGTGCCCACAGCAGTGGTGACCAGTCACTGCAGCCAGCCCTGCCCACCAGAGCGCGTGCAGCCGCGGTGGCGAAGTCTCACACCGTGCCGGGGGCCGGCTCTATCCCCCAGTGCCTCCTTAGCAATCATGGCCCAGTCACAACAGGAGGGTCCGTGCAGCCCACACGTGACCTCCTGGAGTGCTGGGTCTCGGTGACCAAAGGGACTTTGCTACTGGGCCCCATGGGATGACTTCTACATAAGGCCACTGCTTTCAAGACTAGGAGATGCAACCGACCCACCCAATACACAGAAACAGACAAAATGAGACAAGGAAAGAAGACAAACCTCAGGAAAGGAGCTAAGCGAAACAGACAAGCAATTCACTTGATAAAAGTTCCAAGTAATGGTCATAAAGATGCTCAGACTTGCGACCAGAGTGGATACACTGAGAACTCTAACGGACAAGTAGCAAACAGAACAAAGAGCCAGTGAGATCTGACAAATTACCGAAATGAAAACCACGCTAGAGAACCAAGAGCGTGTCAGGTGGCGCGGAAGAATAGCTCACCAAACCAGAAGACGGGGTAGTGGAAACCACTGAAGCTGTGCAAAAAAGAATTTTAAAAAGAAGGCTAGGGAACTCTGCAATATCAACTGTACTAACATTTGTTTTAGAGGGATCCCAAGAGAAGAGAGAAAGAGGCAGAAAACTCTGGGGAAGGAAAACAGGCAGCCAGGTCCAGGACACCACAAACAAATGAATCCAAGAAGGTCTACACCAAGACATATACTAATTAAAATATCAAATCAAAGATAAAATCTTAAAAGCAGCAAGAGAAAAGCAGCTAGTTCCATACACGGGGAAACTCCATAAGACTATGAGCTGACGATTCACCAGAAACTGCAGGCCAGATGCGAGTGGCATGCTATATTAAAAGTGCTGAAAGGAAAAACCTAAAACCAAGAATATTCTACCCAGCAAAGTTATTCAGAATTGAAGGAGAGATACAGTTTCCCAGCGAAATTTTTAAAAGTTCCACTGCTAAACCAGCCTTATAAGAAATGTTAAAGGTACTTCTTTAAGCAGAAAAGTCCATAACTAGAATAAAACCATGAAGGGAAAATTTCACTGGTGAAAGCAAAATACAGTAAAAGTACGAGATCACTTATAAGCTAGTATGTACATTAAGACACAAAAGTAGTAATATCAATTATATCTACAATAACTAAAGGATACACAACCATGTAAAATATGACATCATATACATAAAACATGGACAAGGCACATAGAAAATGTGGTTTTAGAATGTTTGAACTTCAATGACCATCATCTTACTTACTTACATAGACTAACATATCATCTACATATTATACACACACACACACACAGAGGATGTTATTATATATGAACATCATGGTAACCACAAACCGAAAACCTGTAAGTGATACACAAAAAATAAAGAAGAATTCAAGCACAACTCGAAAGAATGTCATCAAATCACAAGGACAGAGAGCAAGGAAAGAAGGAAGTGGGGCTCAGTCACTTGAGCATACGACTCCTAATTTTGGCTTCAGTCATGATCTCAGGGTTGTGAGACTGAGCCCCACATCAGGCTCCACACCTAGTGGAGTGCAGAAAACAACAAAACAAAACCAGGAAACTACATTAACCAGGAAACAATAAAATGGCATAAGGACATGCTTATCAGCAATTACTTTAAATGTAAAGAGACTAAATGTTCCAATCAGAAGACAAAAGGTGACTGAATGGATTAAAAACAACAAGACCCATCTGCATGTTGCCTACCAGATACTCCCTTCAAACCTAAAGATAATACAGACTGAAAGTGAAAGGGAAAAGATACTCCAGGCAAAAAGAGGCCGGGGACGGGCGGGGAGAGCCAAGGTAGCGATACAGAGGTCAGTGCCGCAGACTTCTGAACGAAAACTGGCTGGCTGGGAAGATGGAGTAAGAGGACCCTGAGCTCACCCAGTCCCAGGACTACAAGTAGACAACACCCCTGTCAGTGTAAATAGCCTGGAAAACCACCCGAAGACTGGCAGGACACACTTCACAACTGAAGGCTAGAAGAGGCCCCAGGGAAGAAGGCAGGAAGGCAGGAAGGCGAAGGGGCGGCCGAGGGGCCGAGCAGACCAGGGCGCCCGCGGGGCCGGAAACGGACTTTCCCAGGAGGGAGGCGGGCCACAGATGGGGAAGACAAACCTCCGTAACACCGGCCTTTCAAAGTGAGAGGTGCTGAATCCTTTGAGTTCTTAAAACCAGCAGGACTTAAAGCCCAGAATTCAATAAATTAGCGGGTTCAGCTGAGCCAGGGCAGCATGTGAAGTGGCGTCTCCACCATAAAGAGAAAGCACAGCAACCAACCCACGAGTACAGCTGAGAACGAGCAGTTTGGAACCCACCAGGGGCAGATCGGACAGAAGAGAGTGAAATGATACATTCAAAGTGCCGACAAGGGAAAACTCTGCAACCCCAAATACTCTATCCAGCAGGACTGTCATTCAAACTAGAAGGAGAGATAAACAGTTTCCCCAACAAAAACTAAGGAGTTCACAATCACTTAAGCAGCCCTACAAAAAATACTAAAGGGGAATTTTGAGTAGAAAAACCATTATATCAGAGTATGAAAAATAAAAAACACAAAAGCAGTAAAAATAAATATTTCTGTAAAAATTAGTCAAGGGATTTGTCAGGTAAAAGGAGGTAAACACGGGGAGGAGAGGAGGAGAGAATGGGTGTAAACTTTAGTGACCATCAACTTAACACAGACTGCTTTGTGCAAAAGACATTATATACAAACCTAATAGAAACCACACATTAAAAACCAGTATGCAAAGAATAAAGATATGCAAAGAATAAAGAGAAAGGAATCTAAGTATATCACTAAAGAAAACAAAAAACCATAAAAGCTAGAAAATAATTAGAGGAAATCTATAGAAACTACCACAAAGCAAGTAACAAAATGGCAATAAATACATATCTATCAGTAATTATTGTGAATGTAAATGGACTAAACATTTCCATCGAAAGACACAGGGTGTAGGGCACCTGCGTGGCTCAGTTAGGTGTCTGTTTCGGTTTTAACTTGGGTCATGATCTCAGGGTCGTAGGACTGAGTCCCTCGCTGGGCTCCACACTCAGTGGGGAGTCTTCTGTCCCTCTCCTTCTGCCCCTCCCCCTGCATGCATGTGCTGTCTAAAATGGGTAAATAAATCTTAAAAAAAAAAAAAGAAGACACAAGGTGACAGAGTAGATAAAAAAAGAAGACCCATCTATAGGCTGCCTACAAGAGACTCATTTCAGACCAAAAGACACCTGCAGACTGAAAGTGAGGAAATGGTGGGGCGTCTGGGTGGCGCAGTCAGTTAAGCCTCTGCCTTTTGGCTCGGGTCACGATCCCAGGATCCCGGCACTGAGCCCCAAGTCAGGCTTTCTGCTCAGTGCGTCTTCCTCCACCCTTCCTCCCACTCATGTTCTCTCTCTCTCTCTCTCAAATAAAAATAAATTTCAAAAAAATAAAGTGAGGAGGCATCTGGGTGGCTCAGTTGGTTAAGCATCTGCCTTTGGCTTAGCACAGTTCATGATCTCAGGGTCCTGGGATCGAGCCCTCAATGGGCTCCCTGCTCAGTAGGGACTCTGCTTCTCCCTCTACCCCTCACCCCACTCATGCTCGCTCGCTCTCTCTGTCTCAAATAATTAAATAAATCTTTTTTTAAAAAAGAAAGTGAAGGGACAGAGAAACATCATGCAAATGGATGCCACAAGAAAGCCAGAGTAACGATACTTATATCGGACAAAATAACTCTAAAACAAAGACTGTAGCAGAAGACAAGTATACTATATAATAATAGAAGGGAGCAACCCAGTAAAAGGATAGAACAATTAAATATTTATGCAACCAACATGAGAGCACCCCAATATATAAAACAGTAACATAAATACTCAGTAGTAGTATAGTAATATCAGGGGACACCAACATACCCCACTTACAGGGGTGGACAGATCATCCAAACAGAAAATCATCAAGGAAACAATCGCTTTGAATGACACACTGGACCAGACGGACTTAACATCCATATTCAGAACATTCCATCTTAAAACAGGAGAATACACATTCTTTGCAAGTACACATGGAGTATTCCCCAGGAAAGATTACATTTTAGGCCACAAAGCAAGCTTCAACCATTAAAAAAATAAAAAAATTAAAAAAGCCACACCATACATCTTCTCTGACCATACCACTACAAAACTAGAAATTAACTGCAAGAAAAAAATCTGGGACCACAAATACATGGAGGTTAAAGAACATGCTATTAAACAATGAATGAGTCAACTAAGAATACAAAACAGAAGTTAAAAATTACATGAAAACAAACAGATATGAGAACACAATAGTCCAAAAATCTTTGGGATGGAACAAAAGTGGTTCTCAGAGGGAAGTTTATCGCAATAGAAACCTGCATCGAGAAACCGGAAAAATCTGAAGTAAACAACCTCATCTTATACCTAAAGGAGCTAGAAAAACAACAATAAACAAAACCCCGACTCAGCAAAAGGAAGTACATAATAAAGGGCAGAAATAAATTACACAAAAACCAAACACAGAAAACAAAAACAAAGAAACACCAGATCAATGAAAACAGGAAGCTTATTCTTTGAAAGGATCAACAAAATGGATCAACCTCTAGCAAGACTCAAAAAAAAAAAAAAAAAAAGAGAGAGAGAGAGAGAGAGAGCGAGAACCCAAAGAAACGAATTCACTAGTGAAAAAGGAGAAATAACAACCAGGACTGGAGAAATAACCACCAGGACTATAGAAATACAAACATTTATAAGAGAATATTATGAAAACCTACATCCCAAGAGATTGGATAACTCAGAAGAAACGGATAAATTCCTAGAAATATATAACCCATCAAAACTAAAGCAGAAAGAAATAGAGAATTTGAACAGACCAATTACCAGCAGTGACACTGAATCAGTCATCAAAAAACTCCCACAGAATAAAAGTCCAGGACAGATGGCTTCACAGGTGAAGCCTAGCAAACATTTAAAGAAGAGTTAGTACCCATTCTTCTCAAACTATTCCAAAAAACAGAAGAAGAAGGAAAACTTCCAAACTCATTCTATGAGGCTGGTAGCACCCTGATACCAACACCAGATAGAGACACTACAAAAAAAGAGAACTATAGGGCAATACCTTTCATAAATACAGATGCAAAAATCCTCAACAAAACATCAGCAAACTGAATCCAACAATACATTAAAAAGTCATACAGCACAATCAGGTCAGATTTAGCCCTGAGATGTAAGGGTGGTTCAGTATTCACAAAACAATCAACATGACACATCATACCAACAGGAGAAAGGATAAAAAATGTATGATCACTTCAATAGCTGCAGAAACAGCAAGTGACAAAGTACGACATCCATTCACGATAAAAACCCTCAACAGAGTAGGTCTAGAGGGAATGGTCTAGAAGGAACATGCCTCAACATAATGAAGACCTGATGTGAAAAACCCAACATCGTATCCAACAGTGAAAAAAGGAGAGCTTTTCCGCTATGGTTAGGAACAAAACGAGGACATATACTCTCCCCAGTTTTATTCAACGTAGTACTGGAAGTCCTAGTGGCAACAATCACACAACAAAAAAGAAATAAAAGGCATCCAAGCTGGCAAGGAAGAAACCAAACTCTATTTGCAATGACATGATACCATAGAAAACCCTAAAGATTCCATCAAAAAACTATTAGAACTGATAAATGAATTAAGTAAAGTTGCAGGATACAAAATCAATGTACAGAAATCTGTTGTTGCCTTCTTATACACTAATAATGAAGCATCAGAAAATGAAATTAAGAAAACTGAGCCTGGGTGGGTCAGTCATTTAAGCATCTGTCTTCTGCTCAGGTCATGATCCCAGGGTCCTGGGATTAAGCCCTGAATTGGGCTCCACACTTGGTGGGGAGTCTGCTGTCCCTCCCCTTCTGCTCCTCCTCCTGCTTGTGCTCTCTCTCTCTGTGTCTCTCTCAAATAAATAAATCTTTTAAAAAGTAAAAGAAAACAATCCCATTTGCATTTGCACCAAAAACAAAACATCTGGGAAAATACCAAAGAGATAAGAAATCTGTACTCTAAAAACTATAAAACACTGATGAAAGAAATTCAAGATAATGCAAAGAAATGAAAAACATTCCATGCTCATGGGTTGGAAAAAAAAAAACAAATATTTTAAAATGCCTATAACTACCCAAAGCAATCTACAGATTTAATGTAATTCCTGTCAAAACACCAACAGCATTTTCCACAGAGCTAGAACAATCCTAAAATCTGCATGGAACTACAAATGATCCTGAACAGCCAAAGAAATCCTGAAGAAGAAAAACCTGGAGGTATCATACTTCCCGATTTCAAGTTATGTTACAAAGCAGTAGTAACTAAAACGTTATGGCATAAAAACAGACACACAGATCAATGGAAAAGAACAGAAACTCCAGAAATCCACAACTAATAGTCAATCGTCATCAAAGGAGGAATGAATACGGCAAAGAGTCTCCTCAGCAAATGGTGCTGAGGAGACTGGACAGCACCAAGCAAAAGAATGAAACTAGACCACTTCCTTTCCCCACACACAATAAACACAAAATGGATTAAAGACCTAAATGTGAGACCTGAAACCATAAAACCCAAAGAGGCACAGACAGTAATTTCTCTGGTATCAGCTGTAGCAACATTCCTCTAGGTGTGTCTCCTGAGGCAAGGGAAATCAAAGTAAATATAAACTGCTGGAAATTCATCAAAATAAAAAACTTCCACACAGCAAAGGAAACGATCAAAACTAAAAGCCAACTTACTGCATGGGAGAAGATATTTGCAAATGACATAACCGATAAATGGTATCCAAAACATATAAACTGATCCAACTCAATACCCAAAAAACAAATAATCTGATTTAAAAATGGATGGAAGAGGCGCCTGGGTGGCTCAGTGGGTTAAGCCGCTGCCTTCGGCTCAGGTCATGATCTCAGGGTCCTGGGATCGAGTCCTGCATCGGGCTCTCTGCTCAGCAGGGAGTCTGCTTCCTCCTCTCTCTCTCTCTCTCTGCCTTCCTCTCTGCCTACTTGTGATCTCTCTCTGTCAAATAAATAAATAAAATCTTTAAAAAAAAAAAAAAGAAAAAAAAATAAATAAAAATGGATGGAAGAATATGGACAGACATTTCTCCAAAGAACATCCAGATCATCAGCAGACACAGGGAAGGATGTTCAACATCAGTCAACATCAGAGACATGCAAACCAAAACCACAACATGGTATCACCTCAATCCTCAGAAGGGCTAAAATAAAAAACATAAGAAACAAGAGTCAGTTAAGATGTGGAGAAAAAGGAACCCTCTTGTACTGTTGGTGGAAATGCAAATTGGCGCAGCCACTGTAACAGTATGGAGAGTTCTCAAAAAATTAAAAATAGAACTACCCTATGACCTAGGAATTGCACTACTGGGTATTTACCTAAAGAATACAAAAACACTAATTCAAAGGGATATGTCCACCCCTATGTTTATTGCAGCATTATTTACAATGGCCCAATTACGGAAACAGCCTAAGCGTCCATCGATACATGACCGGATAAAGATGAGGCGGTGTACAGAACAGTGGAGTATTATTCAGCCGTAAGAACTTAATCTTGTCATTTGCAACAACATGGATGGATCTAGAGAGTATAATGCTAAGGAAAATAAGTCACTCAGAGAAAGACAAATGCCATATGATCTCACTCCTATGTGGAATTTAAGAAACAAAACAAACGAGCAAAGGAAATTTTTTTAAAAAGAGAGACGGCACTTGGGTGGCTCGGCTGGTTAAGCATGTGCCTTCTTCAGCTCAGGTCACGATCCCAGCGTCCTGAGATCGAGTCCTGCCCTGGGCTCCCTGTTCAGCAAGGAGTCTGCTTCTCCCTCTGCCTGACTCCTCTCTGCTCGTGCTCCTTCTTTGTCATAAATAAATAAAATCTTAAAAAGAGAGACAGACAAACCAAGAAACAGACTCAACTATAAGGAACAAACTGATGGTTACCAGAGAGGAGGTGGGGGAGGGGAGGGAGAACCGAGGGACTGGGATTAAAGAGCGCACTTACCATGATGACAAAAATGACTAAAAATAAGTAGATAAAATGAAGACCATAACAAAGGATAAGGGTATTAAAAATGATAAAGGGATCAATCCAACAAGAGGATCTAACGATTATGAATAATTACCCAACATATGAGCACCTAATATATGAAGTAAATATTAACTGACCTAAAGGGAGAAACTAGTCCTGATATAATTAACAGCAGACGGTAAGACCCCACTTATATCAACAGGTAGATCTAGACAGAAAATGAATAAGGAAATTGTGGCTTTGAGAAACATATTAAACCAGATGGTTTTAACAGATATATACAGAATATTCCATCCCACAACAGAATATACATTCTTCTCAAGTGCACAGGGAACATTTTCCATAAAATGTCATGTTAGGTCACAAAACAAATCTCAATAAATTTAAGGTGACTGAAATCATATTAAGGATCTTTTCCAACCATAACATTATGAAACCAGAGCTCTATTACAAGAAAAAAACTTGAAAAAAGCACAACCACATGAAGACTAAACAACATACTATTCAATAAACAATGGGTCAAGAAAGAAATCAAAAAGAAAAATGAAAAAAATACCTCAAGACAAATGAAAATGGCAACACAATGGTTCAAAATATTTGGGGTGTAGCAAAAGAAGTCCTAAGAGGAATGTCAGTAGCACTAAACCTATTTATCAAGAAACAAAAACTTTACACAATCTTAGGGTTAGGGTTAGGAAAAACAACAAAGCCCAAGGTTAGTAGGAGAAAGGAAAATTATAAAAAAGATCAGAGCAGATGGGGCGCCTGGGTGGCTCAGTGAGTTAAGCCTCTGCTTTCAGCTCAGGTCATGGTCTCAGGGTCCTGGGATCAAGCCCTGAGTTGGGCTCTCTGCTCAGCGTGAACAAGAACAGTACTATTCTGCCTGCCTCTCTGCCTACTTGTGATCTCTTTCTCTGTCAAATAAATAAATAAAATCTTTAAAAAAAATATCAGAGCAGAAATAAATAACATACAGACTAAAAAATATATATATAAATGATTAATGAAACTATGCTGTTTCTTGAAAAGATAAACAAAACTGATAAACCTTAAACCAAACTCATCAAGAAAAAAGAGGACCCAAACAAATCAGAAATAAAAGTTACAATGAACACCAAAGGATTATAAGAGACAAGAGACTACTATGAAAAATGCAGGTCAACAAATTAGACAATGTAGAAGAAATATATACATTTCCAGAAATATACAGTCTTCCAAGACTGCATCAGGAAGAAACAGAAAAATGTGAACAGACCAATTACTGGTAACAAAATTGAATCAGTAATCAAAAAACTCCTAACATCAAAAATCTAGGACTGGGGTGCCTGGGTGGCTCAGTGGGTTAAGCCGCTGCCTTGAGCTCAGGTCATGATCTCAGGGTCCTGGGATCGAGTCCCGCATGGGGCTCTCTGCTCAGCGGGGAGCCTGCTTCCTCCTCTCTCTCTCTGCCTGCCTCTCCGACTACTTGTGATTTCTCTCTGTCAAATAAATAAATAAAATCTTAAAAAAAAAAAAAAGTCTAGGACCAGATAGCTTCACAGGTGATTTCTACCCAACATTTATTCTTTTTAAAGATTTTATCCATTCATTTGTCAGAGTGAGAGAAAGCTCACAGCAGAGGGAACAGAAGGCAGAGGGAGAAGCGGGCTCCCCACTTAGCAAGTAGTCTGATGCAGGACTCGATCTCAGGACCCTGGGGACCGTGACCTGAGGTGAAGACACATGCACTTTCTGAGCCACCTGGGTGTCCTCTAGCCAACATTTAAAGAAGAGTTAATACCTGTCCTTCTCAAGCTATTCCAAAAAGTAGAATAGGAAAGAGTGCTTCCAAATTCATTCTACCAAGAGCAGTACTATTCTGATACCAAACCCAGAGAGAGAAACTACAAAAAAAAAAAAATTACAGATCAATATCCCTGATGAACATAGGTGCAAAAATTCTCCAAAAAATATTCACAAACTGAATTCAACAATACATGAATAAAAGGATCATTCACCACAATCAAGTGGAATTTATTTCAGGGAAGCAAGGACATTTCAATATCTATAAATAAATCAACATGATGTATCACATTAACAAAATTAAGCATAAAAATTACATGATCATTTCAATACATGCAGGAAAAAACACATGACAGAATTCAACATCCATTTATGATAAAAATTCTCAACAGGGTTGGTAGAGAGAAACCGTACCTCAATGTAGTAACAGGCCATATATGACAAGCCTACAGCTAACATACTCAGTGGTGAAAAGCTGAAAGTTTTTCTTCTAGTATCAGGAACAAACCAAGGATGTTCACCCTCACCACATTTATTCAACATAGTACTGGACATCCTAGCTTTGGCAATCAGACAAGAAAAGGAAATAAAAGGCATTCAAATTGGTAAAGAAGAAATGAAACTGTCACTATTTGCAGGTGACATAACACTATATATAGAAAACCCTAAAGACTCCACCAAAACACTACCAGAACTAATAAATGATTTAGTAAAGATGGAGGATAAAAAATTAATATACAGAATCTGTTGTGTTTCTATATACTAGTAACTACAAGAAAGAGAAATTAACTATCCCATGTACAATGACCTCACAAAGAACAAAATACCTAGGAATAAATGTAAAAGGAGGCAGAAGACCTGTATTCTGGAGCTATTAAGATTACTGATGAAAGACCCTAAAGATGATGCAGATGAACGGAAAGACATTCTGTGCTAATGAACTGGAGGAAGAATGTTAACATGTCCACACCAACCAAGGAAATCCACAGAGCCAGTTCAATCCCTATAAAATGCCAGTAGTATTTTTCACAGAACTAGAATGAATAATGCTCTAATTTGTATGGAACCACAAAAGACACCAAATTGACAGCAGTCTTGAGAAAGAACAAAGCTGGAGGTATCGTGCTGCTTTATTCAAACTATACTATAAACCTGTCGTGTTCTCAACAGTATGGTACCAACACAGAAAAAGACACACGGATCAACTGAACAGACTGGAGAGGCCAGAAATAAACCCATATTTATAAGGTGAATTAATCTATGATAAGAAGGAAGAATATACAGCACGGAAAAGACAGTCTCTTTGATAAATGGTGCTGGGAAAACTGGAAAGCTACACGCAAAAGAATGCAATTTCATCACTTTCTTATACCACACACAAAAATAAACTCAAAATGAATTAAAGACCTAAAGGTGAGACCCAAAACCATAAAACTCCTAAAAGAAAACATAGAGGTAATAAACTTAGGGATATTGGCCCCAGAAATATTTTCCTGGATCTGTCCCCTCAGGCAGGGAAAAAAAGGAAAAATAAATACCTGGGAATATATTAAATAAAAGGCTTTTTGCACAGCAGAGGACCATCACCAAAAAAAAGGGCAACCCTTTGGAAATAGGAGAACATATATGCAAATTATGTATCTCATAAAGGGATGATATCTAAAAAATATGAAGAATTCATACAATTAATAAAAAAAATAAACAGTCTGATTAAAAATGGGCAGAAGATCCAAATATGAATTTTTACAAAGACGACCTACAGATGACCAACAGACACATGAAGAGCTGCTTACCATTACTAATCATTAGGGAAATGCAAACCAAAACAACAGTGAGGTATCACCTCACACCAGTCAGAATGTCTAGTACCAAAGAGACAAGAACTAACAAGTGCTGATGAGAATGCACAGAAAAGGGAATACTGGGGCATTGGTGATGGGAGTGTAAATTTGTGCAGCCCATTCGGAAAATGGAATGGAGGTTCCTCAGAAAATTAAAAATAGAAATATTATATAATCCAGTATTTCCACTACTAGATATTTAGCCAAAGAATACCAAAACACTAACTCAAAAAAAAAAACCAAATGTATCCCAAGTTCACTGAAGCATAATTTATAATAGCCAGGATATGCAGCAACCCAGTGTCCACTGAAAATGAACGGACAAAGAAGTTGTGGTATATATCTGGTGGAATGCCACTCAGCCACAAAGAGAAAGAAATCTTGTCCTCTGTGATGACATGAACTAGAGGGTGTTCTGCTAATTAATTCAGACAGAGAAAGACAAATACCATATGATTTCATTTATAGGTCCTATCTTAAAGAAATAATGAACAAACAAAACACAGAAACAGACCCATTAATACACAGAGTTGGAGCTTAGCAGAGAGGTAGGGGGATGGGCAAATAAATGAAGGGGATTAAGAGGTGCGAACAGTTATAAAACAGTAAGCCACAGGGATGAAAAATAAAGCATAGGCAAGATGATCAATTCTACTGTAATAACTTTGTATAATGACAGCTGGTAACTGCACTTATTGTGGTCAACATTTCATAACATACAGAATTCTTAAATCACTTTGTATATCGGAAACTAATATTATATTGCGTGTCAACTATACTTCAATTAAAAATTTTTAAAATAAATATAAGTAGGGATTCCTGGGCAGCTCAGTCAGTTAAGTGCCCACCTTCAGCTCAGGTCATGGTGCCAGGACCCCGAGACTGAGTCCCACATTGGGCTCCTTGCTCAGCAGGGAGCCTGCTTCTCCCTCTCCCACTCCCCCTGCTTGTGATCTCTCTCCCTCTCTCTCTGACAAATGAATAAAACCTTCCAAGTAAATAAATAAATAAAAATAAACCAGATTGGCGGGGGTGTGTGTGTATGTGTGTGAAGACAATGTTTTTTAAAAAGCACATTGAACCTGTAACACCTAAGTCTAGAATTTCTTAGCAATTTTTTGTTTTCATTTTCTGTATATACATGCAAGGTAGAGTTTGATTCTATTTCAAGACTGTATTTCACATGTATATGCTACTAGTTACCAATATGTGATTAAATATAGCTGCATTTTTAAACACTAAGCCCTGCCAACTGAAAAAAAATTAACTTTTTCCCTCCATACATGGATCACTGTCTGGAGGAAACAGACTTTAAGTAGTTTTTCTCTTATCTTTCAAGGTAGACTTAAATCCTTTTTTTTTTTTTAATTTTTTGAAAAGATTTTATTTATTTATTTGACAGAGAGATGCACAGCGAGAGAGGGAACACAAGCAGGGGGCGTGGGAGAGGGAGAAGCAGGCTTCCTGCCCAGCAGAGAGCCCGATGCAGGGCTCGATCCCAGGACACTGGGATTGTGACCTGAGCCAAAGACAAACGCCTGATGACTGAGCCCCCCAGGCTCCCCAGACTTAAATCCTTTTTGAAACCCTGCAAAATTTAAACAACTGCCAGTTACCAAAGCCCATGCCTAAATCAGTCACTATTCAACTACCACAATCCCCTGGGGAAAAGAGTAATATAGTGTATAATCTCATTTTTTCCTTGCTTACTTAGCATATACATTCCTTCACTACTGTCTATTTTCGTCAATTAATATGAGATTTAAATCAGGGACTATATGTGAAAAACTTGGTAAACAATCATGTTTACAGAAATACAAAGTGTTTATATATCAGGAAAGATGATGAGCTTGTTGGAGGATAGTATTTGAAGTCAAGTTTGATCCTTCAAAGATGAGTAAAACTTCTTTAAAATTCTAATTTAGGAATTAAATTCTTGTTAATCACTAACGGTACTGGATATTTTAATATCAGGCAATTCTACTGAAATAATATCCAATAAACTTAAAGTCTTTTATTGAATTCAATCAGAAGGATACAGGGTTTTTTTTGTAATCATAAATACAGAAATAAATGGAAAATGAATTCTATGATATATCTGGACCAACTGTGAATTTACAAAGTAAATAACAAATACTCAGTTCTCATTTTATCAAATGACTTTGATGAACAAGTGAAAAAATACATCATTCCTGTTGCTGGTTTCCTGTGGGATTCCTTGAGTGTATTTTAAGTAAATAAAGAATACATCAGACTACAAAGCAACAAAGAGACTTCTAGCAGAAGCAATGACTGAAATGATGAATGTCCCCAGCAGCGGAAGGAGCATTTCGCCCGAGGACGCAGAGGGGTGGGTTTTGGGACCAGGAACTGGAACCGGATCTGGAGCTGTTGATGAGAACACACAGTCACGGACACATGTCCTTTCTGACAGCCTGCCTCACGCACCTGAACCAGGTGCCCTGATGTAGATGTTCAAGCTGAACTACACACTTTCCTCACACACTAACCAGGAACAATGTGGAATACAGTTCAGTACATGTATATCACCAGGGTGTGCTGACATAGTTTTTACCTAAGATTCCACAGCTTTTTTTTTAATTTTTTATTTTTTTGTAAGATTTTATTTACTTATTTGACAGACAAGAGAGTAGGCAGTAGGCAGACAGGCAGGCAGGGGAGGAGGAAACAGGCTCCCTGCTGAGCAGAGAGCCCTCTGCAGGCCTGATCCCAGGACCCTGAGATCATGATCTGAGCCAAAGGCAGAGGCTTAATCCACTGAGCCACCCAGGCGCCCTCTACAGCCTTTTTAGTATCTCTGTAGACAAGATACCTTTTGTTGTTCTTCAAGTTCTCTAGAATTTCTTAGCAATTTTTTGTTTTCATTTTCTGTATATACATGCAAGGTAGAGTTTGATTCTATTTCAAGACTGTATTTCACATGTATATGCTACTAGTTACCAATATGTGATTAAATATAGCTGCATTTTTAAACACTAAGCCCTGCCAACTGAAAAAAAATTAACTTTTTCCCTCCATACATGGATCACTGTCTGGAGGAAACAG